>NW_024082551.1:74685-97533 GCF_003009895.1 Hyaena hyaena
CGGGGCTCGAACCCACGAACCGCGAGATCATGACCTAAGTGAAAGCCGGACGCTTAACTGACTAAGCCACCCACGCGCCCCTATTTTTATTTTTTTAAATAGTTTATTGTCAAGTTGGTTTCCATATAACACCCAGTGCTCATCCCCATAAGTGCCCTCCTCCATGCACATCACCCCTTCCCCTCTCCCCCATACCCGTCAGTCCTCAATTTGTTCTCAGTATTCAAGAGTCTTTCATGGTTTGCCTCACTCCCTCTCCCCCACTATTTCCTCCCCTCTTCTCCCCCACGGTCCTCCTTTAACTTCCTCCTAATCCTCTAATACGTGCAAACATATGGTATTTGTCCTTCTCTGCCTGACTTATTTTGCTCAGCATAACACTCTCAAGGTCCATCCATGTTGCTACACGTGGCCAGATGTCATTCTTTCTCATTGTCATGTGGTATTCCATCATATAGATAAACCACGTCTTCTTGATCCATTCGTCCGTTGATGGACACTTAGGCTCTTTCCATGTTTTGGCTATTGTTGAGAGTGCTGCTATGAACATTGGGGTCCATATGCCCCTATGCATCAGCACACCTGTATCCCTTGGGTAAATTCCTAGCAGTGCTATTGCTGGGTCATAGGGGAGTTCTATTGTTAGTTTCCTGAGGAACCTCCACACTGTTTTCCAGAGGGGCTGCACCAGTTTACATTCCCACCAACAGTATAGGAGGGTGCCCGTTTCTCCACATCCTCGCCAGCATCTAGCATTCTCTGATTTGCTCATTTTAGCCACTCTGACCAGCGTGAGGTGGTATCTCAGTGTGGTTTTGATTTGTATTTCCCTGATGAGGAGGGATGCTGAGCATCGTTTCATGTGTCTGTTGGCCATCTGGATGTCCTCTTTGGAGAAGTGTCTGTTCATATCTTCTGCCCATTTCTTCGCTGGGTTGTTTGTTTTTCGGGTGTGGAGTTTGGTGAGTTCCTTATAGATTTTGGATATTAACCCTTCATCTGATATGTTATTTGCAACTATCTTTTCCCATTCCATCGGTTGTCTGTTAGTTTTATGGATTGTTTCCGTTGCCATGCAGAAGCTTTTAAGTGAGGTCCCAATCGTTTATTTTTGCTCTTGATTCTTTTGCTTTTGGGGATGTGTCAAGTAAGAAATTGCTGCGGTGGAGGTCAAGGAGGTTGTTTCCTACTTTCTCCTCTAGGGTTTTGATGGTTTCCTGTCTCACGTTCAGGTCCTTCAGCTATTTTGAGTTTCTTTTTGTGTATGGTGTAAGAAAGTGATCTAGTTTCATTCTTCTGCATGTTGCTGTCCAGTTCTCCCAGCACCATCTGTTAAAGAGGCTGTCCTTTCTCCATTGGATACTCTGTCCTGCTTTGTCAAAGATTAGTTGGCTGTATACTTTTGGGTCCAATTCTGAGTTCTCAATTCTATTCCGTTGGTTTATGTGTCTGTTTTTGTGCCAATACCATACTGTCTTGATGATGACAGCTTTGTAGGAGAGGCTAAAGTCTGGGATGGTGATACTTCCCGCTTTGGTTTGATTCTTTAGTATTACTTTGGCTATTTGGGGTCAAAAAGAATGTTCTAGTTTTGAGAAGTATGCTGGTGCAATTTTGATTGGGATTGCATCGAATGTGTAGGTAGCTTTGGGTAGTAATGACATTTTAACTATATTTATTCTTCCAATCCATGAATGTTTTTCCATTTCTTTGTGTCTTCTTCAATGTCCTTCATACGTTTTCTATAGTTTTCATCATACAGATCTCTTATATCTTTGGTTAGGTTTATTCCTAGGTATTTTGTTTTTTTGTGCAATTGTGAATGGGATCAGTTTCTTGATTTCTCTCTGTTACTTCATTGTTGGTGTATAAAAATGCACCCAATTTCTGTACGTTGATTTTGTATCCTGCAACTTTGCTGAATTCATGGATCAGTTCTAGTAGGCTTCTGGTGGAGTCTGTCAGGTTTTCTATGTAGAGTATCATGTAGTCTGCAAAAAGTGAAAGTTTGACTTCTTCTTTGCCAATTCTGATGCCTTTGATTTCCTTTTGTTCTCTGATGGCTGATGCTAGGAATTCCAGCACTATGTTAAACAACAGTGGTGACAGTGGGCATCCCTTTCGTGTTCCTGATCTCAGGGGGGGAAAGCTCTCTGTTTTTCACTGTTCAGGATGATGTTAGCTGAGGGCTTCTCATAGATGGCTTTTATGATGTTTAAGTAAGTTCCTTCTATCCTGACTTTCTCGAGAGTCTTTATTAAGAAGGATGCTGTATTTTGTCAAATGCTTTTTCTGCATCTATTGACAGGATCATATGATTTTTATCTCTTCTTTTGTTGATGTGATGTATGACACTGATTGATTTGTGAATATTGAACCAGCCCTGCATTCCAGGAATGAATCCCATTTGATCTTGGTGGATAATTCTTTTTACTTGCTGTTGAAATCTATTTGCAAGTGTCTTGCTGAGGATTTTTGCATGTGTATTCATCAAGGATATTGGCCTGTAGTTCTCCTTTTTTTGCTGGGTCTCTGTCTGGCTTGAGAATCAAAGTGATGCTGGCTTCATAAAATGAGTCTGGAAGTTTTCCTTCAATTTCTATGTTTTGGAATAGCTTGAGAAGAATGGGTATTAATTCTGTTTAAAATGTCTGGTAGAATTCCCCAGGGAGTCAACTGGCCCAGGGCTCTTATTTGTTGGGAGATTTTTGATAACTGATTCGATTTCCTCACTTGTTATTGGTCTGTTCAGGTTTTCTGTCTCTTCCGGTGTGAATTTTGGTGTATGTGTGTTTAGGAATTTGTCCATTTCTTCTAAGCTGTCCAGTTTCTTGGCATATAGTTTTTCATAGTATTCCCTGATAATTGCTCCTATATCTGAGAGGTTGGTTGTAATCAGTCCGTTTTCATTCATGATTTTGTCATGACTCCTGGATTCTATAAGGGTTCCTATGGCTTCAGGCCTACTCCGTGTGAGATATGGAGGCGAGTGAAATGTACAGAGTTCCCTACTTCTCCGCCATCTTGCCCTCCCTTCATGAACCCTGTGTTCTGTGGGTTCTGCGCTGAGCATAGAAACTGCCTAAGATTCCTTCTCTCTCTCTCTCCCTACTCCTCTCTCCTGTTTGTACTCTGTCTCTGAAAAAGAGACAACAACTCATATATGTATGTGGATGTGTATATGGCATATATAGAAACATACTGTATGTACTCTCGCTGTAAATACACATATATACCATATATGTGTGCATTATATATATATTTATATACTATATATGCACATCTGTATGTCTTTTATATCCATATAATACATATCACATACATATTACTGCTTACAAATCTAATTAAAGAAGTTATTCTTCTGGCTACTTTTCTTTTACCTCCAGTCACAGTTTTGATTCTCATTTTCTCAAGATCAGTCTCCTTCTCCTTAAATGTTGATTTTATTCTTATGATATATTATTGGCAAAAATGCATTTTAAAGCTTTTAATATTATCTAAATGGGTGGCTCATCAGGGGTCACATAGTTTTACCCTCAAAAACACCAGGGAACAAGCCCCTTCTGTCTGAACACACTATACAAGCCTTCTTCTTCTGAGATCTTACTGCCACCCCAGGATCCACCATAAGTGGGAAAGGTCCTCTTGGCTCTCAGACCTCCATGATGGTTCTCACCTACATTCCTTCACACATACTGTTCCCTATGCATGGAAAACCCTTTCTTCTCTATTTGTCCAACTTCTATACATCCTTCAAAACCCAAGCATCCTTGGTATCTTCTCCATATCCTTTCTCTGCTTTTCATGGCCTCTGCATCAGCTTTCTTCCCACTGGACTCCAATTGTCTATTTCACCTCTGTGAATTTCCCCAGCTTGTGTCAAGGGGCAAGTCTGCATGTGCTTTGCACCTCCTTCTTGGCACAGTGCCCAGCAAACATGAGAGGTGCAATTTGTCTGGAGGTGACTCCAAAATGATGGCTAAATCCTCAGTTTCCAATGCAGCACAGCTGTTTCACAGGGTTTTCATAAATGAAAAATCAACATTGCAAAAATTCATCTGGAGATTGGGAGAAATGCAATGTTCACAAAAATAGAAGTGCTGTGAGTACAACTGTGTAAGTTGGAAGCCTCTCTTTTCTGTGGAGACTAATTGCCCCCAATGGGATAATGGCAAATAATGAGGAATGAAGGATGCCAAAATTATTTATAAAGATTTGGTTCCTGTGGCTTTGATAAATTTATCATGAAATGCCCCGGCGAACCCCCACTCCAGGGGAGCCCATTGCTCCTGTGATCACAACTTGAGATGCGTTTAGGTTTCTGCCTCAGGTAGAGTTTCAGACACATCAAATACCAGAGTGTGGGTGTGGGGGAATAAGAGCTTTGGAAAGCTGGACAATTGACTATTTGGACATCCATGTTATCAGAGAGTGCAGGCCTTTGACCCATCTGTTCCAAAACTCCACTTATTTTCCTCCCTACAACTCCTGGGTAGAAAGACACATACAGGCCTGCTTTTGGGAATTTACATACAGGCTTCCAATCTAGAAACCAGTTGGACACTCGTGATTCCTGGGGGTAAAAAGATAAAATATCTGAGTAAAAGCCTGAGTTCTACCCAAGATTTGCGATCCCAGAGATCTCTCCAAAACATTCAACCTCCATCATCTTGCCACCACTTCCAGGCATCCAGGGATTTCCTTCAATGTAGGAAGTATTTTTAGAGAGAGAGAGAGAGAGAAAGAAAGAAAGAAAGAAAGATAGAAAGAAAGAAAGAAAGAAAAGAAGGAAGGAAGAAAGAAAGAAAAGAAAGAAAGAGAAGAAGGGAAGAGGATGAAAGAGGTCAGGTGGTGATGACCGTCATCTGAGCAGCTCAGGCCTTCTCCAGAAAGCACTGGGCAGACAAAAGTGGTAACAGGAGGGGCGCCTGGGTGGCTCAGTTGGTTAAGCTTCCAACTTTGGCTTGTGGTTCAAGAGATCAAGCCCCACATTGGGCTCTGTGCTGTCAGCCTGTCAGTGCAGAGCCCACTTTGGATCCTCTGTCCCTTCTCTCTCTACCCCTCCCCTCTCTCTCTCAAAAATAAACATTTTTTAAAATGTATTAACAGCACCTGAAAGTAACATCTCTCCATACATTCATGGAAAACGGTATCTTGCTACTTGCAAGTGATTCTATTCTGCTCTAAAAAAGTGGAACTTGGTTCTATGAATCTTGAAGCTCCAATATCCAGGCAGGAGGCAAACAGTAAAGGAAACCCTGAGGAGCTACTGCATGATCTTGATGCTTGTTCAGTAGGATTCTAAGGCAGGGAGCCTCTAGCCCGAGTTTCAGAGGATGCTTCACTACACTAGCCATCAATTAGGCAGGGAAATCTGAACCATCTCCCCGTATGCAGATGTGCCAAGGAAGTAGGAACCCTTATCTGGGTCAAGGATCTAAAAGCAACATCAGAGTGTGGAAAGAGATAGGATTTGAAGAGAAATTCTTTGCAGAAAACTGCACAGAGGCCCTGAAGTGTTGGATGCAGTCCTACCCCCATTGCTTCTGGTCTATACTGAGTGGGCTTCAATGGGAGCATCCAGAAGACTTCTTCTGGGTTTTATGAAATTAGGGGGCAACATAGCCTTGAGTTGTGCTCCTACCCAGGAAATCAAGGGTGTGTGTGCCAGATTTGGTACCAGATGTGGGCCATGTTAAGTTTTGCTCACGGTTCTGAACCCTGAGGGCCAGGGCCTCCCAGGACGAGATCTGTGAGGAGTGAGTACATTTACAGTGACACTTGGAATCAACTTTGCTATCTTACCTCCGTGCACTACGCCTTGGTGGAGTCTCAAACAACCACTTGCATGTGGGAGAGAGATGAGCAAAGAAAAGCAGAAGACACTTCTCTTCCCCAGTGGGAAGCAGACCTAGCATGGCAAGAAGCCTTACTTTGAGTGATGTATTAGTCATGTCTTTCTACTCTATATTTTTTGGTGCTTTGACATCTTGGGGGCCTTGCTGACCCTGGAGGGATTGGCAGGGCTAGCCAATTCATAGAGACAGTACAAAAAAAAAAAAAAGACTTGCCTTTGAGGGAGCTCTTTTCATATGTAAATCAACCAATCCAAACCCCATACCCCAACATCTCCTATGTCAGACTCACACTGGGCCACTACCTACCAGCCTAACCACCCCAGGACCAGGTACCAGGTGACTAGGGACAGCTTCTATACCCCAGGCTCACATTTTCCCTCACTCCCTCAGCCTCACCCCTGTGCTTCCGCACGCAGCTCCCTGTGGTGCAGTGTATCCCTTTCTCCCCGGATCTGTGAGTGTCACAAACCATCTTTTCAATGGCAGCCTCTTGATCTGTCAGCCTCACCATATCTAGATAGTAAAACCTACATTTTAGAACGAGTGAAAATCAAGGTCTTGATTAACATCCTCAATGAGATACATCCTCATTATCAATGAAGAAGGGACTGAAAGTCCATCTACTACCTATATCTGAGTAGAAAACGAGTTTATGTTCATGTTTCTGTTTATAAGCTGGGGAAAGTTACTTCCCTGACAATTTGTAAAAGGACTGAGACAAAAAATAAAATAGCATTTTGGTTATGCCATGAGTTGTACTTCTTCAGTAGACCAGTTTCAGCTATATTTAAATCATTATTATTCTTCACAGCCTGGAATGTTACTACACAATGAAGGAGAAGAGTATTCTACAGTTTAGAGCTCTCCATGGGCTTTGGATATGGGGACCCTGCTGCTGTCATCACACATGTCACGTTCTTGTGGTCCTGTGCTCACTTGAATGTGCGGGTGTTGATGGCAAAAGAACACGAGAGCTGGTTATGGGGAAAAGGGTCAGGCCTATTCAACCTGAATATTTTGAGAAAAATAAAAGCAGTCAAATCCAAGGGCAGATGTTGATTTGTGCCTGGTATTGTCACTGGAGGTGTGAAGAAGGGCACTGGAGAGATCAAAATCCTGATGGATGGAGAGGCCTCCTGATGAGGGTTGTGACCATCTCCTAGTCACCCTCTGAAATAACCCAAGAAACTAGAGGAAGCCTGCCGGTTGCCAACCAGAGGTCAGAAACGTGGAGCACTGTCTGCAATAAGCATGCAGAGGAAACCAAACTGAGGAAGACCGCAGGGTGGACCTGCAGCCAGTCTGCTCAGAAAGTACAAGTCTCATGAGAAGAATGTCTGGGAGAACTGGGGTTGCATAAGCCTCTCTTCCCTCACCTCTAGAAACAGAAGGGCTAGAAGCAAAACAAGTTATGAGCAGACGGGGGATACTGGGGTCCCTTTACAGATTCTCAAAGTTTAGAAGCACGAAAATCACCTGGGTAGCTCTTTAAAATGCTGCTTGCCTGGGGGAGCCTGGGTGGCTCAGTCAGTTAAGCGTCTTTGGCTCAGCTCATGATCTCATGGTTCATGGGTTTGAACCTAGTGTGGGGCTTTGTGCTGACAGCTCGGAGCCTGAAGCCTGTTTTGGATTCTGTGTCTCCTTCTCTCTCTGTCCCTCCCCCTACTCACATTCTGTCTCTCTGTCTCTCAAAATAATAAAGAAACAAGATGAGACCTAAGAATCAGCATTATCAAGCATGTAAGAAGCACTTTTTCAGCTAGTGCAACAGACCTCTCGCCCACAGACTGTTTCTGCAAAAGCTCTGATTTCACCCCACACTAACCCTCAGGCCTGATTCAGCACTGCCTCGTATCCCCCCACCCATCACTACACACACACACACACGCACACACACACAAACGCACACACACATGCACGCATGCACATAAACCAGAAAGAACACTCCTCAACAAGACTCTCCTGAACAGTGAAAACTTACTTAGGATGTCACAAGGAAGGTTGAGAGAGAGGTAACACTGTAGGACACACAGGATTTCATTACAAACTTCTCCTTTGGACAGCTCCTGCCCAGGATCTCCTCCTGGGCACCAGACATGCTCCATGTCTACCTCCTGACCTTTCCCCAACTGCTCTACATTTTCCCTGTCTCTGCCTCGTACGCTCCAACTCTTTGCCAAATTTAACGCTGCCCACTCTGCCAACTTTGAGTACTCAAACTTTGCAAACAAAACGTCCCCAGCTACTAGGATCCACACCCTCTGTCTTTCCCCAGGAGTCACGCTGAGGATGGGGCTCACCTCCGATGAGATACCAGTGGGGAAGCAGCCGGGCAGAACTGTCAGCCAGTTATGCCAAGAGATCCAAAGTCAAGGTGAATACATGGGTGTGAAAGCCAGTGAGCCACAGCGAAAATGCAGGTCAAAACCACAATGTGGTCCCACTCTATACCCACCAGGTCCTACTTCAAAGCCAGATAAGCACTAGTGTTGACAAAGAGGTGGAGAAATTGGAACCCTCATACACTGCTGTTGGTAAGAACGCAGAATGGTACAACTGCTTTGAAAACCAGTCTAGCACTTCCTCAAAAAGCTACGTGTAGAGCTATCATATGACCCAGCAATTCCGCCTAAGTATGTACCCAAGAGAAAGCAAACACAGATGCACACAAAATCTTGTGCATGAAGGTTCATAGCAGCATTATTATATTACATTAGGCAAGAGGTGAAAACATCTCAATTGCTCATCAACTGATGAATGGATAAGCATATGGTCTATCCATACACACTGGATGGAATACCATGGTATACTATGCAGCAGTACAAAGGAATTAAATGGTGATTGATGTTGTAACACAGATGAATGTTGGAAGCATGCGAAAGAAGCCAACCACAAAAGGCCTCATATTGTATTATTCCATTTATACGGAATGCCTGGACTAGGCCAGTCTATAGATAGAGACAGAAAGCAGCTTCATGGTGGCCTAGGACTGGGAGAACTTGGGGAAAAATGGGAAAGGATCCCTAATGGGTACACGATTTCTTCTTTGGAATGAAGACAGTGTCCTAAAATGGATTGTGGTGACTGGCTGTACAACTCTGTGACTATACAAAAGCCATTGGGTTGTGGATTTTAAATAAGTGAATTGTACAGCATGTGAATTATAGCTCAATAAAGCCATGATTTTTTTTTAACAGAGAGAAAAAGAGTGAGAAGTCTGCAGGGTATTTCACAGTCTTGGAGCCAAGCAGACCTCTGGTGAATATCAGCTCCACCACTTCCTGGCCATGTGACTCTGGGTAAGTTATTTAACGTCTTAGAGCCTCTGTTTCTTTATAAAATAGGGACATAAAAACATAATCATGCTTATTGTAAGTTATATTAGATCATGTGTACAAACTGCTTAATATGTTGTTGAAACACAGGATAGCGTACACTCAATAAGTGGAATCTAATAGTACTACGAATAATAGTAATAAAGGACTCAGAGGCCTTTGTGCTCATTTGTCCACTCGGTGAATACATACACAGTGCTGCCCTGTGTCTGACAATGTTCAAGGCACTGGGGATACAGCAGTGAGCAGATCAGAAAAAAATCCTGGATATGTGAGGCTCACATTCCTGTCTGGGGAGAAATAACATAGACAGACAGATAGACAGACAGAGAGACATGACAAAAACCTGAAAGGGTCAGATGGGTCTCCAGCTTCCTCCTCAAACAGCTCCCTATTAGGTTTTGATGACTGGCCTTTAAATGAGGTTTTATTTGAATGTACAATCCTCAAAGCCAAAGAACGTCCATTCCCAAAGAGAGCAAAACTTCTGCCCAATTTATCCACATGACATTCCGAGCTCCATCTTGGAACAAACATGACATGTTTGGCTTAAATGTTCTTTCCAGATTTTATCCTAATCATATGGCTTGAAATAGGCCTCTTCCCAAGTCGCACAAAATTCAATTTCCCATCACTTCCAGTGAAAGCTATGGTAGTCATTAAGATTCATGCTGCTAATAGGGCTTCCTGTCTCTCTGATTCAGTTTGGATCTTCCAAAAATGCCTTGATTAAGTCTGGCATTTCTGAAAATGCCAGAAGCTTTGATTCAGGAAGTGTGAGTTCTCAGCAAGCTTGCCAAGTGTAGGACACTTCTCTTCGAACACGTTCATTTTCCTCAGTGACTAAGGCCTGTGTCTTACACAAATGGGTACATTTTTAGCCTGTAGGCTGAGGAGAAGCACCTGCCAGAATTAAATTCTCATTTCCCTTTGCTTTGCATCTTCACTGTGTCATGAAGGTAACATCATGTTCTGGTGCCCTCAGTCCCCTAAACGCATCTGCAGAGATCAGGCTGTACACATCCGAAGCTTGTTCATCAGCAGAGCTCAGTTAGGAAGACATGGGGACATTGTATGGTATCTGCCTGGAGGTGTGCTTGGCTGCATTAAGCACTTCTGTTTCCAAAAGTCCCAGAAGCCTCCTCTGTCTTCTCTCCTTGGTCCTGAGCACACGGCAGAGGGATGAGCTGGGATGTTCTCATGCGATGAACCTGGCATCGGCTGACAGGACAGACACAGTGACAGCCCCCTCTGGGAAACAGCATCAAGAGCTGTTGGCTGTATTTTCTGACAGATGCCAGGGGAGGAGGATGTAAACGGACCAGGTACAACTGTCCTTTAATAGCCTGACAGCCGTAACAATGGCCACCCCCATGGCCATGTTGGGACAAGGACAGAAATAATGACAGAGCCTGCCGATGTTTTAATGAGATCCTTCGTGGGTTACTAGGGGATACCTGGAAAGATTAGCTGCACTTCCTCCCACATCCTGCTTCTTTCTCGGCCCCAACAGCTACCACTTCCCACGGGGACAGAAGGGGAGAACCAGGGCCCAAAGCGTGGCTTGGCTTTTAAATGTCAAGAGTCAGCTTTGAGTTGTAAGAACCTGAAGGACTCAGAGCTTCATTCACAGATAATCTAGAAACCTGGAAGACCTGTGTGTGACAGGTCGGAGCCAGTCTTCCCAGCTCCAGAGGAGAGAGAGTTCCCAGGATGGCAGGAGAGAGCCTCTGGGAAGCTGTGCAGGCTTCAAGGGAGGTGGACACGGGGTGCCGGGGGGAGAGGGGGAGCTGGGGGTGATCTGTTCTTCTGCCACTGACAGAACCTGCAGGGGACTGAAGAATATGAGAGACCTCAGACAGGTGTGGGAGTCCTGGGGGAGAGGGTCCCACACTTAGGGGTGCAAGGTAAAATGCGATACTCAGGACATATTTATACATTTAAAACCTCCCACTCCCATGTGTAGCAACATGGATGGACCTTGAGGGTGTTATGCTGAGCGAAATAAGTCAGGCAGGGAAGGACAAATATCATATGTTTGCACGTATAGGAGGATTAGGAGGAACTTGACGGAGGAACAAGGGGGAGAAGAAAGAAGGGCGGAAATGGTGGGGGAAAGGGAGAGAGGCAAACCATGAGAGACTCTTGAATGCTGAAAAACAAACTGAAGACTGATGGATGTGGAGGGGAGGGGGGAGGGGCATGGAGGAGGGCACTTGTGGGGATGAGCACTGGGTGTTATGTGGAAACCAACTTGACAATAAACTATTTATAAGAAAAAAAACACTTCCCACTCATTGTTTACCTGAAATTCAAACTTAACCAGGTGATCTGTATTTTTACTTACTAAATCTAGCTCTTCACCTCCTACAGGAGAACATAAAATGCCCCCCTCACCTTAAATATGATGAGGAAGAGCAAGGCAGGGAAGGGCTGCAGGGCACAGGGTCTGGGACAGCCTTGGGAATATCGCTGCCCCATGGCCAGTTGCAGGAGGAAAATGTTTGCTGCGCAGCAGAGGGAGGTCTGGAGCCAGCCTCTGTAAGCTTCCAGAAGTCAAATGTGGAGAACACAGCCGCCACCTGCAGCAGTCTCCTCAGACAGCACAAGTGTGGCCTGATATCTCTCTGTCTCTCACTGTATGTGTCCCTGTGTGCAAAAATAATAAAATCACACACTTACAGAGCACTTGCTATGTACCAGGGACTTTTCACATAACTTAACACTTTCTAAATGCACTATACTTTGTCCACTCCTCTAATCTTTGCAACAATCCCACAAGGTAGGTAGTTTTATCTCCATTTTCCTGATGAAGACACAGAAACAGAGAAAAATAGATTAGCATCCCAGAGTCATCTGGTTGGCTGTTTGGTCCAATAACCCACTCTTAACCTCCATGCTCTACAACCCATATCACTTGGACTTGGGTGTAACAGCAAGTTATGGAGAAACCCAATTAGCAGTGAACACTGCCACCTGGTGGTGATGTGGCCACATGGCCTGTGGCTGGGACTCCCCCTGAAGACAAGGGGACAGAGAAGGAGGACTACGCCATGAGAGCATGACCAATAGAATACAACAGGTCCCCAAAACCTCTCTGGAAGCTTTGTCCCCAGAGAACTCAGGATTCTCATTATTAGAATCTCTCCTTCTAGAAAAGGCATCTTGAGATAAATGCTTACCAACGTTTTTATGTGTAATGAACACATCAACGTCTTAGGTGTTTACCTGGTCAGCTAGGGCTTACAAAGAAGACATAAGGTCCAGGGGATGACACTCAGGACTCCCATGAATTTTGATGGGGAGGATGCAGTTCACAAGTCAGGCTTAAAGCATGGGCCTCACCCAGAAAGTTCAGATTGGGTGGGAGCACTGAACTCAGCACTTTTTACAATTCTGTCCCCATCTGGCCTTCTTTTGTTAACTCCCCAAGTTGGGTGGAGGACGGTGGGTAACAATTCTTAATGAAGAATACAAAGCCCTCTGAGCTCTGGATCCTGGGATGTGTCCAGCCTCTTGTCACCTGCCCCACTTTACACCCTTGGGCAGTAAAAAAACCTACTTTCTGGGAGATGCCCTTCATCCCTGTAGAGGAGAAAAAAATGTCTTATTATCTAGGTTCTGGGCTGAGGCTCTGTAACAGAAGACAGATTCACAAGATTAAAAAAAAAAACGGACTGAAGTTGATTAACTCATCTATCATGCATGTAACATATGGAAGAACCTAGAGATGAGTAACTCAAAGAGATGTTTAGGGCTTATGTGCCAACTTAGACTAAAAGAAAAGGGGCGTGGGGTTCAGGGTGGGTGAGCCAAGTTATGGGAAGTTGATGGAAGGAGGGTAATCAAGGGTTATTTAGTAAGATTTATTATGCAGATGTAAATTGTGCCTACTCCATTGATAAGAGTTGTTAAGAGTCCTCCTCTTCCTGGTACAGGAGACAGAGACTTCTCTACACATAGAAATTTCCTTTTAATAAATGTAAATTTACTTTACCAAAGGAAAATTTGTTCCCCGTTTCTAGAGCTTTTTTCCTGCACCTGCTGGTTCTTAATGACCTCAAAATAGTCCATATGTTAGGGACGCCTGAGTGGCTCAGTTGGCTTCAGACTCTTGATTTCAGCTCAGGTCAGGATTTCACCCAAGAGATGGTTCCCCACGTCAGGCTCTTTGCTGACTGCCCAGAGGCTGCTGGGAATTCTCTCTCTCTCTCTCTGCCTTTCCCCACTCACTCACGGTCTGTCTCGGTCTCTCTCTCACTCTCAAAATCAATCAGTAAACATTTTCTAAAGAATCCATATGCCTTTGAGGTGGTATGTTCTGGAATCCCTTAACTCTCTAGCACTAAAGCCCCAATGCTACATACTCTAAGAGTACCTCCCATACTGCATTCTATGTGGATGACATCCCTGGGTCACAGCTCCATAGATGACAACACGAGGGGTGCCTTTGGTGGCTCGTGCACCCTGCAGAATGCCTGCCACTGCCACTACCATCCACACTGTTGTGATGTGCGGTCATCTCCACAACCATGACCTGACCTCCAGGCCATAGTTGATTGGTCTATTGTGGGCCCCAAAACCAAATGAAGCTAGCCAGAGAGTTCCCATTCCCAAATATAAAACTGAGATGAGATTCCAAAAGCAGATTGGCTGGGAGGTCAAATAAAGTGTGTGTGACAGCCCTAAGCTATGTGTTACAGTGCCCTGACCAGATCTACCTTGCCAGGATGGGCGCACCCATCTGGGCTACCACCATTTCAGAGCTACCTTTTCTCTGGAAAACCATCTCCTGCCATCAACAGTCCACATCTCCTCCAGCCGATAGCCATGGGGCTACAAAAGGCCAGCATCAAGGCCAAGAACTCTGCAGTGGATGTGCATCCCAGGCCCCCGCCCCCCACACCGACCCTGCTCAGCTCTCTCCTTCCCATTCATGCTTCTTCCCTGCATTACCAGCTTCTCTTGAGAACACTACCCCCAACAGATCACCCAGGTCCATCTTTCTGCTTCTAGGGAACCCACCTAAGGCAGCTGTGTTCTACCACCAGGACTAGAAGCAAAGGGAGCCAGACTGTGGGGGAGAGAACAGCGAAGATTCTCCTCTTAACCAAACTTTAGATGGCTTTTAGACAAAGTCTCAACTTTGGCCTATAAAAGCTGCAGACTCAGCACAAATGATATTGTCCTTCCCCACAAGAAAGGACTTGAACAAATACTAACATAGTCCCCAACAGTTCAAGGCTGCATCCCTAGGAGTTCAAGGCTGCCAGGGGAATCACTGCTTGTTCCAGCCCAAACCTGGTCTGTGAAACCTTGCTCCCCACCCTTAGCGCAGTTACTTTAGAAAGCTGACAGCTGTTGAGTCGTTTCTCTCCCCCTTGACATGTGGATCTTCCACCACCAGAACTGTCTTCTCGAGAACCCAAGTGCTATCTCTTTGAAAAGGAAACATTTAGGGGATAACTTCTACCTCCCTCATATACAACCCTCCCTCCCAGTCCTTGGGCACCTTGCTTTAATTTGCAGTATCTCCTGTCACAAGGATGTGAGTTTGCTTCTCTGCCAGACGAGCACCGATTAACAAGCCAGTCTCTGCTCCAGCTTCCTGCCAACTCTTCCTTCAAAGTGTCCTGTCATCTCTGTACAAAAACCAGAGTTCATTTCACACTGGACCTTCCTCATCATCACAATGGTTATAACTGAATAGTCTATCCTTACCATATTAGCCATCGTCCAGCTTTCTCTTTGACAAGAGAAATGAAGAAACTATCCAATGGGCAGTAGGTGTGGGGAACAGGAAGCAGTATTTCTAGCACCTATGTCCCTGCTTACTGGTCATTTCTGGGCATTTCACCCCTGCCCTTAGACCCCATAAGATGCCTTGTGACATAATATATCCCCACTTCTTGCTTAAACAAACCCATGTCAGTTTCTGTTACTGGTAAGGAATTCAGTCTTTACTGATATGTTTCCTCCTCATGCTGTGCCCTTCTCTTCCCTGCTGTCTGTCTGGCTTATACCTACCCATCCCTCACACAGCTCCAAAATCAACTCCTCCTTGAAGCCTGCCCTGACAAGCCCCTCTAAAACCCCTGGTGTGTGCCTCCATCGTATCCAGAACCCCTTGAACATTTCTTGCACGTTGGTTTTACAATCACAGAAGTTCTTTGAGTTTATATAGGAATATAAACTCTATTGGCCAATAGAACGGAAACAGTGTGCTTCACTGAAAAACTGTTCATTGTTTAGAGCATACTGGTTCGGGTTATCTGATCCTGATTTCCTGTGAGTGAATTTGCAACTCTGTAAATCATAGACAACTGATAGCAATGCAAAATCATTCTTGCCTAGAGACGTGGAAGTTAATTCCATGCAAGGGAGGGGTGACTTTCCCTTCTGTGGAAAAGCCAGTCTTGCATCCACTTGTACATTTATTTCAATATCCCCAACCCATCTGTAAATAGGTCTGTTCTTTCTGGTTGTGAAATTTTTCCCATTCTTCTCATTAGGAAGCTTGTCGGAGGGCGCGCCGGCTCCGACAGGTCCAGGGGTCCCTGAAGGATGGACGGTGTCGGCGAGAGAGAATGAGAGAGCCCTGAGATTCTTTCTGATCACCAGGCAGGCATCTCTGTCCTGTCGGTTTTGGTGTCTTTATTTAAAGGTTCAACAACCATATGAGGTCAGAGAAAAGGAATTTCTTACAATGAGAGGTCTTTTGTGATATCAATTGCAGAATTATCCCAGTCATGGTGAATTTACGACCAAGGAAATAACAGGATGCTCTTAGTGAAAGACAGGATAACATATAGGTTACATTGTATATAGATAAGTTAGGAGTCATTCTGTCTGGCTCTCAAGAGGATGAATGATTCTGAATTGGTTAGTTTGTGGAAACTACCAAGGGGGCTCTATATGTATCAGTCTTTGCATCTGGGTTTATGTTTTAATTACTCTTATCTATCCTCATCCCAGCTGCCAGTGTAAGGGAGGATGTCTGTGGAATGTAGGCCCTGAGGAAGGGACTGCCATACATCACCAATTAGTAAGTTATGTTCGGTACTTATCTGTACCTTAACTATAAATTAGGCTCTTCTGATATGGGACCAGGCTCAATAGTAACTCTTGTGTTCTTAACCCCTTTATTATCTAAGTCTTGGATCTGCAAGGCCCATAGGAAGAACCTTTTGACAATGATCCACAGAGCTCTTATCTAAAATCTCTTTTGTAAAGGCAGGAATATGCTTTTCCTATGAGGTAACTGTGTTCAGAATATGGGTTTGATATGGAATATTGTGAGGCCTGGTCAATACCAGCAGGCTCATTTCCAACATGAGCCAGTAGTAACAGAAGGAGATACTAGTCTTCATTTCTCATGGCAGAAGCTGTGCAAACATTGCCATTTCCTTGCTGTGACTGCCATCCAGAGAGGCTGGTGCGGCTCCCGGCAGAAGCTAAATAAAATCTTTAACACGTGTTCATGTTTATACCTGCATGAGAGTCATGATTCTACCAGTTTTGGAAAATTGCTCTTTAACAGAAAACTGGGGTTTCTTATTTTTAATTCTCATAATAATGGCTGCCATGAACTTCACACTGTGTAATGGGTTATGCTTTCAATGCTTCATGTAGAGTGGAGATGATATCAGTTTCATTCACTGAATAAAATATAGTGCAGTTCTTCGAGCAATCTGTGGCATATAGCAAGTGCTCAGAAACGTTATTTGTAACTAAATGAATAAATCTCAGCAATGCCTGGCAAAGCTGCTGTTTTCATTCCCATTTTATTTATTTTTTAATGTTTATTTATTTATAAATAATAATAACTAATATTTAGTTTATTTATTATTTTTGAGAAAGAGACAGAGCATGAGCAGGGGAGGGCAGAGAGAAAGGGAGACGCAGAATCCAAGGCAGCCTCCAGACTCTGAGCTGTCAGCACAGAACCCAACACGAGGCTTGAACTCATGAAACATGAGATCATGACCTGAGAAGAAGTCCGACTCCCAACCGACTGAGCCACCTAGGGGCCCCTTCGTTCCCATTTTAAAGATGAGGAGGCTGAGGCACGTAGCTATGGATAATAGTGTGAGAATTTGAATGCCTTGGGTCCTTAGATAAAACTTAAAGAGGCAAAAAAGATTCATACATTTCCTTTTACAGAAGTGTGGAAATTATTCCAAGAGGAACTTCCAGCAGACTTCTCTTTATTTCTCTTTGACTCAAATTGCATAATATGTCCTTTTGTGAAGCAATCGCCAAAGCACTGAACTCTCACTTAGCTCATCTGGCCATGCCTGGAGTTGATGAAGTCACACGCAGGGGGGAGGGTCTGAACAAAGCAGGTGGGTCCACAAGCAGTAGTGTCCAATCCAGCAAGTATTGCGGTTGCCTCTTCCCCACTGAGCTCACAGCTTAGAATCCATTTTATTTTTGTCCTGTTAAATTAATTTTTATATTGTCATATTTTTTAGAAACGTAATTTACTACAATGAAATGGAATCTACAGGATTCCAAGGTGGAATAGGAGAAACTTAACAGGGGACCATAGGGGAAGGGACATGAGAAAAATAATTAAGGAGAAGGAAGGAGAAAAGCCACAAGACTCTTAAAGACTGAGAACAAATTGAGGGTTGACGAAGGTGGAGGAGTGGGGAAAATGGGTGACGGGCATGGAGGACGGCACTTGTTGGGATGAGCACTGGGTGTTATATGGAAACCAACTTGACAATAAACTATATTTAAAAGAAAATACATGATTCTGTAAGTTTTGACCCATATGTATATCCATGTAACCATTACCCCAAGATATGGAACATTTACATCACCCCCAAAGGGTGCTTTTGTGCAACTTTCAAGTCAATCTCACACTGCTACCAAGAAGCAGGCAGTCACTGTTCTTATTGGCATCACTAGAGACTAGGTTTGCCTCTTGTAGAAATTCTCATAAATTGGGGCGCCTGGGTGGCTCAGTCAGTTAAGCGTCCGACTTCGGCTCAGATCATGATCTCACGGTTCATGGGTTTGAGCCCCGCGTCGGGATCTGCGCTGACATCTAGCTCAGAGCCTGGAGACTGCTTCGAATTCTGTGTCTCCCTCTCTCTCTCTGACCCTACCCTGCTCATGCTGCCTCTCTCTCTCTCAGAAATAAATAAAACATTAAAAAAAAAGAAATTCTTGGGGCGCCTGGGTGGCTTAGTTGGTTAAGCGTCCGACTTTCGCTCAGGTCATGATCTCGCGGTTCGTGGGTTCGAGCCCCGCGTCGGGCTCTGTGCTGACAGCCAGCTCAGAGCCTGGAGACTGCTTCAAATTCTGTGTCTCCCTCTCTCTCTCTGACCCTACCCTGCTCATGCTGCCTCTCTCTCTCTCAGAAATAAATAAAACATTAAAAAAAAAGAAATTCTTGGGGCGCCTGGGTGGCTTAGTTGGTTAAGCGTCCGACTTTCGCTCAGGTCATGATCTCGCGGTTCGTGGGTTCGAGCCCCGCGTCGGGCTCTGTGCTGACTGCCAGCTCGGAGCCTGGAGCCTATTTCAGTCTGTGACTCCCTCTCTCTCTGACCCTCCCCTGCTCACGCTGTCTCTCTCTCTCTCTCCTAGAAATAAATAAAAAAAAAAAAAAAGAAATTCTCATAAATAAAATCATACGGTGTGTAATTTTAAGTGTCTGGATTCTTTCATTTAACATAATATTTTTCAGATTAATCCCTAGTTTTTTGTTTTATTTTGTTATGTTTTAAACATTTTCATTTAGAGAGGAGGAGGAGGCAAGATGGCGGAGAAGTAGGGAGCTCAGTACATTTCACTTGCCCCTAACTCTCAAACAGAGAAGGCCTGAAGCCATAGGAACCCTTACAGAATCCAGGAGTTTGGGAGGAAAAGGAGACAGAGTCCACTGAGAAAACTGGGGAAGCATGAGTGCAAACTGGGGAAGATAAAATTGGGCCGGGACCGGAGACACAGAGGGAGGGGGAGGCCCCTTTGCGGGGAGCTGTGGTGAATCTGGGGTGGGGGGGGAAGAAAGAGTGGCCAAAACTGCTCAAGACACTGTCCCTGTCAAGAAAAACCTCCACTTGGGACACAGAGGGATCTGGTTTCCTGCTTTCCAGCTGACCCTAGGCGAATGCACTCGTCCCAGGCGACCCCGGGATATACTGCTCCTTGCTCGCCAGCTCCACCTGGAGGGGTCACGAGCGGCCGAGTCTTTGTGCTCCTGGCTCAGCTGGGCCCCCAGGGAGGAGGCGAGAGGCTTGAAACTGCTCTGTGGGACTCGCCCGCGAGTTTATATTTCTGGCGATGGGACAGAGAGCGACCTGGTTTCCTGCTGTCCAGCTGACCTTAGGCAGGACGCACTCGTCCCAGGCGACCCGGGGAGAAACTGCTCCTTGCTCGCCAGCTCGACCTGGAGGAGACGGCAGCAGCGGCTTCTTGCTGGATACCCAGGGGGAGGGCAAGAGTCTTGAAATTCCTGAGGGACTCGCCTGCGAGTTTATATTTTGGGCAATATCATTGGGGTGCGCAGACTAAGATCTGGAAACGAGGCCTGGCTTGGGATATAGAGCACAGCCCACCTTAGCTACCCCCCCGGCATGGGGAGATCACACCCAAAAGAGTGAGTTGAGGCGCTTGGTTCAAGAAGGGACTAGGGTGCTGCCACTTTTCACTTTTCTCCCCACAATCACTAAGGCAGGATCCCCACAGGACGCACTGGACCAAACCACGCCCATCCTCACTAGAGAGCTGCCTTTTTTTTTTTTTTTTTTTTTACCGGAGCTGGGGCAAGACCAACATGGATGCACTGCCCTGATTAATTCTGGTCACTGGCTTGCTTAAACAGTCACATTTAATCCATTCTCTAGATGTAAATTCTACACCTCCACCGCTATCTTTTTATCTCTCTCTCTCTCTCTCTGGAGTGAGCAGACTATATAGTTTCTCTGAGTAGCATTATCATCATTTCTTCCACCTCCTCTCCAACCATATTCACCTCTTTCTCTCTCTGAATTAAGCCTCTTAGTCTATCTGCCTACTCATTTCATTTCCATTTTCGCTTCCTCCCTGCCCTGTCATTTCTCTCTTTGTATATGCTCTTCCATCAGCACAGCATACACCTGGCTCATTATTTGTAGCTGGGAATTCTGGTTCTATGCTTTAGACTGTCCTTTGTCTATTGGGTTTATTATTTTTCCTTTTATTTTCTTCTTTTTTCTTTTTTATGTATTTTTATTTTTATTATTCGTCTTCTGTCCTTCCTCTTTTCTTTTCTTTTTTTTTGTTTTGTATGTGTCCTTTCATTTTTTTCTTTTCCTTTTTCCCTTTCGGTTTGCGTGTTTGTTGGATTTCTCTGTGCATTTGTGTGCCTTTGTTCCCTGGGTGTTTTTCTGTTTTCTTTTCCAGGGCTACCTCAAGAAATAAGCCAAAGTACACATTGTGAGAGTCCCAAATACCACTATGAGTAGGAAAATAAAATAACCAAGGTCTCAACAAAAGAGACAAAAAGACATCATTCAAGGAACACTTTCTGAACGGACAGGCCCTGGACAGTCAAAGAGCCTTCTTTGGTACAGCAGCACTCACAGGTGCAGAGTGCATACCAAGCTTTTAAAACTAACAAGAGATAGAAAGCTAGCCAAAATGATGAAATGGAAGAACTCTCCTACAAAGAAATTCCCAGAAGAATTGACAGCTAAAGAACTGCTCAAAACATATATAAGCAACATAACTGAACAAGAATTTAGAACAATAGCCATAAAACTAATCGCTCAGCTTGAAAAAGGCATGAAAGACATCAAAGAAACTATTGCTACAAAGACTATGGAGCTTAAAAATAGTTATGATGAATTAAAAAGTGCTATAAGTGAGATACAAAATAAAATGGAGGTGTCCAATGCACAGATTGAAGAAGTAGAAAGGAGAATAAGTGATTTAGAAGACACAACTATAGAAAAAGAGGAAGCTGAGAAAAAAAGAGATAAACTGATCCAGGAACACGAAAGGAGAGTTCGAGAGCTCAGTGACACAATCAAATGGAATAATATCCGTATCATAGGAATTTCAGAAGAGGAAGAGAGAGGGAAAGGCGTTGAAGGAGTCCTTCAACAAATTATAGCAGAGAACTTCCCCAATCTGAGGAAGGAAACAGACGTTGAAATCCAAGAGGCACAGAGAACTCCCCTCAGACGTAACTTGAATCGATCTTCTGCATGACATATCATAGTGAAACTGGCTAAATATAAGGACAAAGAGAGAATTCTGAAAGCAGCCAGAGAGAAGAGGGTCCTAACATACAAAGGGAAACCTATCAGAGTGGAGACAGACCTATCTACTGAAATGTGGCAGGCCAGAAAGAAATGGCAGGAAATCTTCATGTGATGAACAGAAAAAATATGCAGCCAAGAATCCTCTACCCAGCAAGCTTGTCATTCAGAATAGAAGAAGAGATAAAAGTATTTCCAAGTAAACAAAAATTGGAAGAATTTGTCACTGCTAAGCCAGCTCTACAAGAAATCCTGAGGGGGACTCTATGAGGGAAATATTGCAAGTAACACAAGTTACCAGAGACACCACCACAAGCATGAACCCCACAAAGAACATGATGACTCTAAACCCATAGTTTTCAATAATAACACTGAATGCAAATAGACTAAATGCCCCAATCAAAAGACATAGGGAAGCAGATTGGATAAAAAACCAAAATCCATCTATTTCCTCAATAAATATAAAAGAATTGAGATCATACCATGCACACTTTCAGATCACAATGCTATGAAACTTGAAATCAATCACAGGAAGAAGTCTGGAAAACCTCCAAAAACATGGAGGTTAAGAAACACCCTACTAAAGAACGAATGGGCCATTCAGGCAATTAGAGAAGAAATTAAAAAATATATGGAAACAAATGAAAATGAGAATACAACAATCCAAACTCTATGTGATGCAGAGAAGGCAGTCCTAAGAGGAAAGTACATTGCACTCCAGGCCTGTTTCAAGAAATTAGAAAAAGTGCAAGTGCAAAATCTAACAGTGCACTTAAAGGAACCAGAGGGAGAGCAACAAGAGCACCCCAACCCAGTAGGAGAAGAGAAATAATAAAAATCAGAGCAGAACTAAACACTATAGAAACCAAAGTAAACATCTGAACAGATCAATAAAATCAAGAGTTGGCTTTTTGAAAAAATAAACAAAATTGACAAACCTCTAGCCAGGCTTCTCAAAAAGAAAAGAGAAAGCATCCAAATAGACAAAATCATGAATGAAAATGGAATGATTACAACCAACCCCTCAAAAATACGAGCAATTATCAGGGAATACTATGAAAAATTATATGTCAACAAATTGGACAGCTTAGAAGAAATGGACAAATTCCTAAACACACACTCACTACCAAAATTCAGACCGGAAGAGATAGAAAATCTGAACAGACCAATAACTAGTGAAGAAATTGAATCAGTTATTAAAAATCTCCCAACAAAGGAGAACCGTGTGCCAGTTGGCTTCCCTGGGGAATTCTACCAGACATTTAAAACAGAATTAATACCCATTCTTCTCAAGCTATTCCAAAACATAGAAATCGAAGGAAAACTTCTGGACTCATTTCACGAAGCCAGCATCACATTGATTCCCAAGCCAGAGACCAGCAAAAAAAAAAAAAACAAAAA
>NW_024082551.1:101462-130683 GCF_003009895.1 Hyaena hyaena
AAAAAAAAAACAAAAAAAAAACAAAAAAAGAAAAAACTACAGACCAATATCCTTGATGAATACAATGGAAAAATCCTAAAAAAGATACTTGAAATTGGATTCCAACAGCACATAAAAAGAATTATCCACCAAGATCAAGTGGGATTCATTCCTGGGTTACAGGGCTCGCTCAATATTCACAAATCAATCAGTGTGATACATCACATCAACAAAAGAAAAGATAAAAAACCATATGATCTTGTCGATAAATGCAGAAAAAACATTTGACAAAATACAGCATCCCTTCTTAATAAAGACCCTCGAGAAAGTCAGGATAGAAAGAACTTACTTAAACATCATAAAAGCCATCTATGAGAAGCCCTCAGCTAACATCATCCTCAACGGGGAAAAACTGAGAGCTTTCCCCCCCTGAGATCAGGAACACGAAAGGGATGTCCACTGTCACCACTGTTGTTTAACATAGTGCTGGAAGTCCTAGCATCAGCCATCAGAGAACAAAAGGAAATCAAAGGCATCAGAATTGGCAAAGAAGAAGTCAAATTCTCACTCTTTGCAGACGACATGATATTCTTCATAGGAACCCCGACAGATTTCACCAGAAGCCTACTAGAGCTGATCCAAGAATTCAGCAAAGTTGCAGGATACAAAATCAATGTACAGAAATCGGTTGCATTTTTATACACCAACAATGAAACAACAGAAAGAGAAATCAAGAAAATGATCCAATTCATAATTCCACAAAAAACCATAAAATACCTAGGAATAAACCTAACCAAAGATATAAGAGGTCTGTATGATGAAAACTATAGAAAACTTATGAAGGACATTGAAGAAGACACCAAGAAATGGAAAAACATTCCATGCTCATGGATTGGAGGAATAAATATAGTTAAAATGTCAGTACTACCCAAAGCGATCTACACATTCGATGCAATCCCAATCAAAATTGCACCAACATACTTCTCAAAACTAGAACAAACTATCCTAAAATTTGTATGGAACCAAAAAGACCCCGAATAGCAAAAGTAATACTAAAGAATAAAACCAAAGCGGGAAGTATCACCATCCCAGACTTTAGCCTCTCCTACAAAGCTGTCATCATCAAGACAGTGTGGTTTGGCACAAAAATAGACACATAGACCAATGTAATAGAATTGAGAACTCAGAATTGGACCCACAAATGTACAGCCAACTAATCTTTGACAAAGCGGGAAAGAGTAACCAATGGAAAAAAGACAGCCTATTTAACAGATGGTGCTGGGAGAACTGGACAGCAACATGCAGAAGAATGAAACTAGTTCATTTTCTCACACCATACACAAAAATAAACTCAAAGTGAATAAAGAACCTGAATGTGAGACAGGAAATGATCAAAACCCTAGAGGAGAATGCAGGAAACAGCCTTCTTGACCTCCACCACAGCAATTTCTTACCTGACACATCCCCAAAAGCAAAAGAATCAAGAGCAAAAATAAACTGTTGGGACCACATCAAGATTAAAAGCTTCTGCATGTCAAAGGAAACAATCCATAAAACTAATAGGCAACCAACGGAATGGGAAAAGACAGTTGCAAATGACATATCAGGTAAAGGGCTAGTATCCAAAATCTATAAGGAACTCACCAAACTCCACACCCGCAAGACAAACAACCCAGTGAAGAAATGGGCAGAAGATATGAACAGACACTTCTCCAAAGAGGACATCCAGATGGCCAACAGACACATGAAACGATGCTCAGCATCCCTCCTCATCAGGGAAATACAAATCAAAACCACACTGAGATACCACCTCACGCCAGTCAGAGTGGCTAAAATGAGCAAATCAGAGAACTCTAGATGCTGGCGAGGATGTGGAGAAACGGGCACCCTCCTACACTGTTGGTGGGAATGTAAACTGGTACAGCCCCTCTGGAAAACAGTGTGGAGGTTCCTCAGGAAACTAACAATAGAACTCCCCTATGACCCAGCAATAGCACTGCTAGGAATTTACCCAAGGGATACAGAAATGCTGAGGCATAGGAGCACATGTACCCCAATGTTCATAGCAGCACTCTCCACAATAGCTAAAACATGGAAAGAGCCTAAGTGTCCATCAACAGATGAATGGATCAAGAAGATGTGGTTTATCTATACCATGGAATACTACATGGCAATGAGAAACAATGAAATCTGGCCATGTGTAGCAACATGGATGGACCTTGAGGGTGTTATGCTGAGCGAAATAAGTCAGGCAGAGAAGGACAAATATCATATGTTTGCACGTATAGGAGGATTAGGAGGAACTTGACGGAGGAACAAGGGGGAGAAGAAGGGCGGAAATGGTGGGGGAAAGGGAGAGAGGCAAACCATGAGAGACTCTTGAATGCTGACAAAAACTGAGGACTGATGGATGTGGGGGGGAGGGGGGGATGGGCATGGAGGAGGGCACTTTGGGGATGAGCACTGAGTGTTATGTAGAAACTAATTTGACAATAAACTATTTGTAAAAAATAAATAAATAAATAAATAAATAAAATAAAATTATAAAAAAAAAAAAAATGTGGTTTATCTATACAATGGAATACCAAATGGCAATGAGAAAGACTGACATCTGGCCATGTGTTGCAATATGGATGGACCTTGAGGGTGTTATGCTGAGCAAAATAAGTCAGGCAGAGAAGGACAAATACCATAAGTTTGCACATATAGGAGGATTAGGAGGAACTTAACAAAGGGCCATGGGGGAGAAGAAGGGGGAAATAGTGGGGGAGAGGGAGGGAGGCAAACCATGAGAGACTCTTGAATGCTGAGAACAAACTGAGGGCAATGGGTGGGGGTAGTGGGAGGGGTGTGATGGGCATGGAAGAGCGCACTTGTGGGGATGAACACTGGGTGTTATATGGAAACCAACTTGACAATAAACTATTTAAAATAAAAAAAATAGTATGGTCTTACTGCAAATTAAATGAAAGTAAGTACAGAAAGAGAAAGAAAACAAGCTCAAATCAAAGCCAGAATCTTAGTACCAGCATCAAAGTCCAAGTCTAAGATCAAAATCAAAGATCTAGTTCCATGTCCAATTTCTATGCCTAAGATCTGGCCCAATATACAGGCTAAATAAAGTGAGATCCAGGATCAAGGGCCAAGGTCTAGGTACAATATCCGAAAATCACATCTAAGATCAAGTCGAGGTCTAAGATTAGAGTTCCTGATACAATTTCCAGAATTGAGGTCCAGATCCAGTGCAGAGACCCATGCTGCAGGCCCCAGGTTCAAAGACAGATTTATAGCCAATGCCCAAAACCTTGGTCCAGTTGTTTCAAGTTCCAGATATAAGGTAAGATCCAAGAAACTAGTCCAAGACTATTCCAAAGAGTAGGTGCAAGGTTCACATCCAGATCCCACATCCATATCAACATCCAAGGGATGAATATAACATGTTCATATCCCACATCCATATCCAAGGTCAAGTTCAGGTCCATGATAAAAGTTTAAGCCTCAGGTCAACATCTGGAGTTAGTGGTCCAAATACAAGATACATGTCCACATCCAAGATCCAGCTCTGAGATTATATCTATGTAAGTAGGAAAACCAAATTTCCATGTCTAGGTTCAATATCCATGACTAGATTAGATGCCCAGGTCCAAGGTGCAACGTACACTTCCAAGGCCCAGAAAAACTGCATGTACAAGTTCTAAGTTCAAAGCTGAGTGCCGGAGGCCAACTGCAGCCAGGTCCAGGGGTACCTGCAGGATGGATGGTGTTGGTGAGGGAGAGATGAGAGAGCCCCGAGATTCTTTCTGATCGCCAGGCAGGTGTCTCTGCTCTGACTGGGGCTCAACTTTATTTTATAATTATGTGTTTGGGGGACGGCACAGAAGTGGCATTTGCCTTAGACAATGATTTCTGATGACAAATTTCTTTGATATGTAAGAATTTCCCGGAACATAGATTTGTAGAAGACTCATGCATAACCTTTATCAATAGTGATTGAAGTAGGTGATTTAGATGCTTATCCTATGGGGAAGGAAGGTATCTTTAGCATACAAGACAATGTTTTTAGCATAAAAAGGGTAAAGTTAGTTTTTTGTGAGCAGGGGTCAATAGCTTGTCTGTTTAATGAGAAGTATTAAGAAAAACAGGTCTTTCAGGAAACACAATGTTTGCTCCCATAATCACAAAAGTTCCTCAATAGGTTCCTTCACAAGGTGCAATCAGCATATTCAAGGCCAGAATAAGTCACTCCAAATACTGATTATAAATGCCTTGGGGGGCCGGTACTCTGCAGAAACAATTGGATGGGGGTGAATATCTGTCCTTAACTCTAAATTAGTCTCTTTTTCTCAGGGCCAGGCTCAATTGTAACTCTTGTGTTCTTAACCCCCTTTATTATCTAAGTCTTGGATCTGCAAGGCTCATGGGAAGAGCCTTTTGACAATCGTCCATAGTGCTTTCATTTAAAATCTCTCTTGAAAAGGCAGGAATATGCTCTTCCTTATGAGGAATCTGTGTGGGGAATATCGGTCTGATTTGGAATATTGTGAGGCTTGGTCAATACCAGCAGGCTCATTTCCAACATGAGCCAGTAGTAGCAGGAGATACCAGTTTTCATTTCTCATGGCAGGAGCTGTGCAAACGCTGCCATTTCCTCGCTGACTGTCATCCAGCAAGGCCAGTGCGGCTCCCACCAGCTGAGTAACAGTTTGAGGTCAATGACATAGGTTTGAGGACAAAATCTAATTCCAGGCGGAAGGTCCAAGTCAAAATCCAAAGTCCAATTTATAATTCAAAGTCTGAAGTCCAAGCCCAGGTCCAGGTACAAGACCAATGCAGGTCCAAGGTCAAGTTCTGATTCCCATCAGGGTCCAAGTCCAACATCTAGGTCAAATTCCAAGGTTTAAAGTCCACTTTGAACTCCAATCAAGGTCTAATATTGAGATCTGTGTACAAGCTAAAGTCAAATACCTTGTTCAGGGTGCACAGCCAAGTACAACTTCTTCAAGTGTGAGGTCCAGATCCAAGCCCAAGTTCCTACAGCAACATTCAAGACTATATCCAAGTACTGGTCAAGGTCCTGTTCTAAAGTCTAGGTCTGGGTTCAGGTCTCAGGTCTAAGGTTGATTTTTAAGGCTTAAGTCTAGTTTTAGGCTGAAAGTTCAGATCCAAATGCAAGTCCAGGGCAGAGTTCCAAAGCATAGGTCCCAGTCTAAAGTCCAGATACATGTCAAGGTCCAAGATCCAGGTCCAAGGTTCACGTCCAACTTCCAGGTGTAAGATCAGGTAAAAACATAAAAATTAAATTAAAATTAAAAACAGATAAAGTTGAAAGTCTGAGGTTGCAATCTAAAGTTTAGATTCAAGGTCTTGATTTGATGTTTAAGTTAAAAGTCCAGGTCTGAAGTTGAAGTCCAGCATCCAGGTCCAGGATTCCAAGGCTCAAGTCCAATTTCAGGTCCAAGGTCCCAGACTCAAATGCAGGTTAACAGTAGAAGTGCCGGGAGCCACACCAGCCTCTCTGGATGGCAGTCACAGCAAGGAAATGGCAGTGTTTGCACAGCTACTGCCATGAGAAATGAAAACTGGTATCTCCTGCTACTACTGGCTCATGTTGTGCTGGTACTGACCAGGCCTCACAATATTCCATATCAGATCAATATTCTGAACACAGATACCTCATAGGGAAAGCATATTCCTGCCTTTGCAAGAGAGATTTTAGATGAAAGCTCTATGGATGATTGTCAAAAGCCTCTTCCTATGGGCCTTGCAGATCCAAGACTTAGGGGCTTAAGAACACAAGAGTTACAATTGAGCCTGGCCCCGAGACAAAGAGCCCAATTTAGAGTTAAGGTACAGATAAAGGCAGAACTTAAGTTAATACTTACACCTTCTCCTAATTGGTGATGTACGGCAGTCCCTTCCCCAAGGCCTACTTTCTGCAAACACCCTCCCTTACAGGTGGCTGGGATGAGGATAGATAAGAGTAGCTAAAACATTACCCGCAAACAAAAGGCTGACACATTTAGGGCCTCCATGGTGTTCACACATTCAGCATCAAATAGGTTTCCACAAACAACTTATGAACCAACTCAAAAACATTCATTTGAGAGCCAGACAGAATGACTCTTAGCCCATCTATACACTTAACTTATCACCTAAGCTTAGCGTTATTAACTTAGAACGAATATGTATCCTGTCTTTTACTAAGAACACCCTGCTAAATCTTTAGTTATAAGATTTACTTAACCTCACTATAATTGGAATAGTTCTGCAGGAATATTTCTGTAAAACCTGCTTCTGTACACTTTCCAAAGCATCTTATCACAAAGAGTTACCCATTGTAAAAATTCCTTTCTCTGATGTCATGTTATCATTTAACCTATAAATAAAGACACCAAAACCGACAGGACAGAGATGCCTGCCTGGTGATCAGAAAGAATCTCAGGGCTCTCTCATTCTCTCTCGCCGACACCATCCATCCTTCAGGGACCTCTGGTCCTGATGGAGCCGGCTTGGCCTCCAGCATAGAAGGTCAAGCACAAGGTCCAAGTCCTGGTCTAGGTTTAGATTAATGTCTAAGTGTAAGATCCAAATCCAGTTTCAAGCTCCACATCTAAGAGCAGTCCAGGAATTAGAAAAAAAATCTATGATAAAATTTCAGGTACAAAATCAGCATCTTGGATTAGTTAGTGCCAAGTACAAGTTTGCATTCCACATCTGAAATTCATCCCAAGTTTGGAAGTCCAGGCCCAAGGTCCCAGATATAGTTTGGAAGTCCAGGCCCAAGGTCCCAGATATAGTTTCAGTGGAGGTCTTAATCCAGTTCCCAAATCCAGTTCATATCCACATCAGAATCCAGTTTCAACATCTAGGACCCGGTCAATGTTCAGGTCTAAGATCCAGGTCCAAAGTTCAGGTCCACAACGTTGATCCAGGATTGAGTATCAGGTCCAAGTTCCAAGGTCAAAAATCATGTCCAAGTCCATCCAGGTCTGAGCTTCAAGATCAATGTCAAATGTCATGGTCCAAGATTCAAATCCAAAATCCATGGGGCGCCTGGGTGGCTTAGTCGGTTAAGCGTCCGACTTTCGCTTGGGTCATGATCTCGCAGTTCGTGGGTTCGAGCCCCGCGTCGGGCTCTGTGCTGACTGCCAGCTCAGAGCCTGGAGCCTGTTTCAGCCTGTGACTCCCTCTCTCTCTGACCCTCCCCAGCTCACGCTGTCTCTCTCTCCCCTAAAAATAAAAATAAAAACATTTAAAAAAAAAAAAAAAAAAAAAAAAACAAAATCCAGGTCCATGACCAAGTACAAAATCTATGGTTCTAGGTTGTGGAAATATCCAAAGCCAAACCTCAAGCCAAAATTGAGATCTATGTCTGGTCTAAGGCCCAAATTCATATCTAAGGGCTATACCAAGGACTAAGATTCAGGGTCCAGTTCAAAGGTTGAAGTCTGGTACAAAGTCTGATCTAAGGTCCAAGTCCTTGTCTAGTATTTATCTTCAAGATCTTGGTCCAAGACCAAGGTCTAGGTCTGAGGACTAGGTCTATGTTTCAAGTATAAATTTCAGGTCCAGGTCTCAGTGACTGATCCAAGGTCAGAATCCATTACAGAGGTTCAAAGTCCAGATACAACATCCACACCCATTATGTTCTATGTCAAAGTTTGGAGGTCCAGGCTAAAGTTCCATTGTCCAAGTTCTGGTTCACGTCAAAGGTACAGGACCTAGGTCCAACTCCAAGGTATAAAGTTTACATTTGAGATTCAGATCCAGGTTTGGGGCATAGATCTTAGGAGTATGTCCCCAAGACTGAGTCCAGGAACAAAGTCAAAATTCTATTACCAAAGTTCAAGAGCAAAGTCCAAAGTCTAGATTCAAGACTGACATTCAAGTCAGAAGTTCTTATACAATGTCCATACCTATAGTCATGTGATAGTCCTGGTATGATGTCCAAGTCTGAGATCAACTCCAAGTTTAGAGGTTAAAGTCCAAGGTCCAGTCCAAAATCCATGCTCAAGTTCAAGGTACAGATCCAAAGTCCATATTCAAGTTCAGAACAAGGTCCAGATCAGAGGTCTGGGTCTAAGGTTCATTGCCAAGATTAGAGATGCTGATCCAAGATCCAAGCCCATGACAAGGAAAGGTTCAAATACAGGTCCAAGATCTATAAGAATCAGGATGATGCCCAAGATACAGGTCCAGTTATGAGGTCTAGGTTCAATATCCAGATACTAAAACCTGTTTCGAGTAATTTTAATTTGGACTTGTTTGCACAAATACTGGTTGGATGTGCTTTAACCTGTTTTAACTTTCAATAAAAACGTTTGAGAATACTGTGTGACTTGGAGCTAGTTTTCACAAATACTGCATGGATTTATCTTGTTTGTTCTAACTCAAAATAAGAGTTTCCTTTTTAGAGTAATGTGTGACTCTGAGCTTGTTTTCACGTACATTGCTGAGATCAATGTAGTTGACAGGAATGTGTATTTTCAGATTTTGCTCATGTAATGCTATGTACCTCACAGATCATTTGCCCAGCCAGTAAGAAGTTACTCTGGAGATGGGTTTCTGGGACTGAAGTTGTTTGCACTAATGCTATCTTCTTTCAAAACAACAATAGAGCTTTCCAGTTCTATCAAGATGGAGTTGTCCCACTCTCCCTGCTTCTCCTTACAACTAAAAATCCCTGGACATAGCACAACAAACAAGCATAAGACAACTCTGAAGAGTAGAAAGATACAGACTTTCTAGAGACTTGAGACACATCATGATGAATCCCCTGGGTTTCTTTCTTACCTCCCTCATATTCTGGACAGAGTATTGCAGAGACTCCCAAACCAGAACCACAAACAGGCACAGACATAAAAACTTCAAGAAAAGCATGTTCTCTCTAGCCAAAGACCCCCCCCCCCCAAGTTGGTATAACAACAGAAAACTTTGGCAATACTTGCCCTAATCTAGCCAAACACCAATTTAAAAACCATTCCCTGTCCTGGTAGTATGCGTGGAAACATGTTCCGGTGGGGAGTGGTGAGTAAAAGGATTGATCTTCCACTCACCACCTCACTCCTGGAAGTAAGAGGCACACTTGGATTTTTCTGCCAGTAGCCTTGGTGAGTCTGACCAAGAAGTTAATATTCCATTCCCTGCCTGACAGAGCAGGCAGCATTCTGATGCCCCCAGAAGGTGGCGTCAGCCAGGTCCAGCAGTGAGCTCAGCCTCCACCCACACCTGGCTTTGATGCAACCTGACAAGGCACTGCAAGTTGGCCTTAGTCATCCCTCCACCTTTCTTCCATTCTGGATGTCAGGGAGACCCAGGTGGGAGCTGCACCTGCACACACCGTGGTGAGACTGAATGAGGTAGTACACAGCTGGGCTGGTCAGCACTCCTGTACCACCTTCCTAAGTGCTATCAAGGTGCAGTCGGGGCTGAGCTCCCACATTCACCCTGTGGCAATAAGGTGGTATGGGTCTGCTCACTTTCCCCTACTTCCTGGTAGCTGTAAAGCCCAGTGGGGAGCTAAGCTTAAACTCCCACTCAGTGTGAGTTGGTGTCACAGTTCTGTGTCAGTGAGGTTGAGGGAGAACTGAACTTCCACCCCATCTCTCTGCAACAAGCCAGTGCCCCACTTTTGCCAGGGTGGATGTCTAGGTCCAGTAGGAAGCAGAATATAACACTTTCCCAGCCCATGTGCTACATGTAAACAGAGAGACTCTCTGATTAAACAACAACAACAACAACAACAATTAAACAGAATCCAGCATCTTACCAAAACATCCAAGAGATGATTGAAAATCTGCCATCATACCAAGAACCAAGCAAATCACAACATAAATAAGAAAACACAATATTCAGATTCCAACATTGAGACAAAGCAGGTATCAGAATTATCTGACAAGGATTTTAAAGTTAGCCATCATTAAAAAATGCAATAATGAATCCTTTTTAAAAAAATTTTTAACATTTATTTATTTTTGAGAGACAGAGCTTGATCCGGGGAGGGGCAGAGAGAGAAGGAGACACAGAATCCAAAGCAGGTGCCGAGCTGTAGGCACAGAGCCTATCACAGGACTTGAACCCACGAACTGTGAGATCATGACCTGAACTGAAGTTGGAGGCTTAACTGATTGAGGCACCCAGGCGCCCCTAATGAATTCTCTTGATGATGTTACTTGGGTGCCTCAGTAGATTAAGAGTATGACTCTTGGTTTTGGCTCAGGTCATGATCTCATGGTTCATGGGTTTGAGACCTTAGTTGGGTTCCACGTGGATAGTGTGGAGCTTGCTTGGGATTCTCTCTCTCCTCTCTCTCTGCCCCTCCCCTCTGAAAAAAAAAGTGAATTCTCTTGAAACAAAAGAAAAAGCAAACATCACAGCAAAGAAATAAAGGTTTTTTAAAAAATGTGTATTTATTTATTTTGAGAAAGAGAGCTGCAAGTACATGAGTGGAGCCAGTGCAGCGCTTGATCCCACAAATCATGAGCCGAAATCAAGAGTCTGATGCTTAACCCACTGAGCCTTCCAGGCATCATTCGAAGGTGTTTTGTTTGTTTTAAAGACCAAAATGAAAATTACAGAACTGAAAAAGATAATAACTGGAAAAAAGATTACTGTAGGGGCTGAGTATAGATCACTAGAATTTACCTAACCTTTCTTTTTAAGTTTATTCATTTTTTTTTGAGAGAGAGAGAGAGAGGCAGAGCATGGGCGGGGGAGGGACAGAGAGAGAGGGAGACACAGAATCCAAAGCAGGCTCCAGGCTCTGAGCTGTCAGCACGGAGCCCAACATGGGAGCTTGAACCCACGAACTGCGAGAACATGACCTGAGCTGAACTTGGGTGCATAACAGTGAGCCACCCAGGCACCCTGAATTTACCCAATCATAATGATAGGGAGAATGCATTGGGGGCAAGGGGAGGAAGGGCACCTATAGGACAATAACAAAAAGCATAAGATCATACTGTTGGAGTCCCAGGAAGAGAGGAGGCAGAGAGAGACTGCAATGTATTTGAAAAAATAGCAGCTGAAAATCTCTCAAAGTCACTAAAAGACATTAACCTACAGATTCAACATGTTCCAACTAGGATAAACCCAAATAAACCTATGCCAAGACACATCATAATTAAATTTGTGAAAGCTAAAGACAAAGGAAAAAAATCTTAAAAGCAGCCAGAGGGAAATAATGCATTATTTATGAATGAACACCAATTCAAATGACAGCAAATTTCTCACGGGAAACTAAAATACAAGGTGAAAATGACTCAAAGCTTTTCAAGTACTAGAAGAAAACTATACCTGGAGTAACCACTAAGAAAGCTATACAGAGCCATATACTCAGAACCACTATAAATAAATCAAGATGGAAGCCTTAAAAATGTTCAAATTATCCATGAGAAGCCAAGAAAAGAAAAATAACAGAATAAGAAACACAGAAAACATGGGATAACATAGCGAATCACCAACTATTGTTGTCTATAAGAAACACTTCATACACAAAGACACCAGTAGGTTGAATGTATAAAGGTAGAACCCTCCACATAACAATAGCAAAATGCACATTCTTTGTAAGCAGACTTGGTACATTCATCAAGATAAACCATATTTTGGGCCATAGGACAAACCTCAACAAGTTTAAAAGAACTGAAACCAGGACAAATATGTTCTCTGTTCATCATGGAATCACACCAGAAATCAAAAGCAAAAAGATAACAGGAAACTCACAAAACACTTGGAAAGTAAACAAAACACTCTTAAATAATCCATGTATCAAAAAAGAAATCTCAAAGGAAAAATTTAAATATATATATGTATATATGTATATACACATATAATTATATATATATATATATATAAACTGAAAATAGAACATATTAAAATATGGAGGGTTCAGCTAAGACAGAAATGAGAGGGAACTTCATAATACTAGAGGCTTATAGTAGAAAAAATAAAGTCTCAAAACAATAATTTAAGAAGAGCAGAATAAACCTGGAGCAACCCAAAGAAAGGAAACTAATCAAGATAAAAGCAGAAATCAATTGAAAAAATAAAAACAGAGGAAAATCAATGAAACAAAGGCTAATTGTTTGAAAAAACATTTTTAGGATAAAACCTCTAACAAGACTGACAAAGACAAAAAGAGAGAAGACACCAATCACCAGTAAAAGAAATTAAATACTAAAAGCAAACCTTATGCTCCTAAATTCAACTACTTGGAAGAAACGGACTGATTCCTTTAGAGATACAAACTGCCAACACTTAACCAAGGTGAAACAGATAAGTCAAATAGTCCTATAACCACTAAAGAAATAAAATTTGTAATTTAGAAATCCCTGAAGTAGGGGTGGCCCAGTAGGTTAAGCCGCTGACTTCGACTCAGGTCATGATCTCACGGTTCGTAGGTTAGCCCCGTGTCGGTCTCTGTGCTGACAGCTAGCTCAGAGCCTGGAGCTTGTTTCGGATTCTGTGTCTCCCTCTCTCTCTGACCCTCCCCTGCTCACGTTGTCTCTCTCTCAGAAATAAATAAAAAAACATTAAAAAAAAAGAAGAAGAAGAAGAAATCCTTGAAGTAGAAACATCCAGATGCAGATGGTTTCACTGAAGAATCCTACCAATTTTTCTTTTTTTATTTATTTTATTTATTTTATTTTTATTTTATTTTATTTTTTTTATCCTACCAATTTTTCTAAATGGGACCAATTTTACACAACCTTTTCCAGAAAATCAAAGAGGAAGGAATACTTACCAATTCATTTTATGAAGCTGGTAGTACCCTGAGATAAAAACCAAAGACATCACAAGAAAACTACAAACCAGTATCGTTCACAAGAATATAAATTCTCAACAAAATATTAGCAAATTGAATCCAACAGTGTAAAAAATAATTGTGCATCAAAACCAAGTGTGATTTATCCTGAGTGTGAAAGGTTGTTTCAACATTCACAAATCACTCAGTGTGATCCACCATATCAATCAGCTTTAAAAAAAAATTATTATAACAACATACATAAAAAAGCATTTGACAAAATACAACACCCACTCATGATAAAACTCTCAGAAAAAGTAGGAATAAAGAACTTCCTCAACTTGATAAAGAACATCTGTTAAAAGCCTACAGCTAGCATCTTACTTAACGGTAGAAGACTAACACTTTCCCTTCAAGACCAGGAACAAGATAAAGACACCTGCTCTCACAACTGCCAATTACTGCAGTTCTGGAATTCCTAGCCAGTGCAGAAAAGCAAGAAAAAGAAATAAGAGCATATATAGATTGGAAAGAAGAAATAAACCCGTTGCTATTTGCAGTGACATGATTGTCTATGTAGAAAATCTCAAACAATCTAAAAATAAAAGACAAAAAAACAAGAAACAAACTCCGAAAACTAATAAGTGAGTTAAGTGAGTTAAGTTCTTTATACCAGTGTTGGGATATAGAAATTTCAGTAGAAATGGAAATTAAAAATACAGTACCACTTACAATCATCCCAAAGAAAACATGATACTTAGATATAGCTCTAGCAAATCATGCACAGGATATATCCTGAAAATTTTAAAGTACTGACGAAAGAAATTAAAGAAGACCTAAATAAGTGCAGAGATGTACTATGTTCAGAAATGGAAAATTCAACATATTAAAATAGGTTTAATGCAATTCCTGTCAAAATTCCCAGCAAGTGTTTTATAGACAAATTTATTTTTAAATGTGTATGGAAAGATACAGTACCTAAAATAGCTAAAATAATTTTGAAAAATAAGAATAAAGTAGGAGGAATCATCTACTCAATGTCAAGGCTTGCTATGGTAATCAAAACAGTGTCGTATATGAGACGGATGGACACAGAGATCAAAGGAACAGAGTAGAGAATCCAGAAAAAGACCCACACACATATGCCCAACTAATTTTTTACAAAGGCACAAAAGCAATTCTCTGAAGAAAGGGGATAATTATTTCAACAAATGATGCTGGAGCAATTGGACATACACAGACACACACACACAAAAGGACTAAAATAAAAACTAGTGATAACACCAAATGCAGAGAAACTGGATCACTCATACATTGTTGGTGAGAATGTAAATGGTAGAGTCACATTGGAAAACAGGTTGACATCTTCTTATAACATTAAACACGCAAACAGCGAAAGCCCCAGTGATTGCAATATTGGGCATTTATCACAAAGAAGTGAAATTTGACATTAGCAGAAAAACCTAGATGCAAATGTTCAGACAGCTCAATTCATAACTGCCCCAAACTGGAAAAAACCCTCCTGTCCTTCAATGTTTGGTTAAATAAACAAAGTCTAGTACATACATACTTTCAATAAATAAACATGAATTTAAAAAAAAGAATGACCTTTTGATATGGTCAACAATTTACATGAATCTCCAGGGAATTATTATGAGTCAGGGGAAAAAAAATCCCAAAGGTTACATACTATATGATTCTATTTATACAACATCCTCAAAATGACAAAACTATAGAAATGGAGAACATATCTATGGTTGCCAAGAATGGGGATCAGGAATGGGATAGGGAGACAGGAAGGTGGGTGTAGCTATAAAAGGGCAACTGGAGAGATTCTTGTAGTGGATGAACTCTATCTAGCAATGCCAATATCGTGACTGCTATGCCCAGATTGCTATCTCCCCAAAAATCCCAAGACCACCAAAGAGTCCAAATAAAGTATGCAAGAACAAAGGGCGTTTATTCGGGCTTAAGCTCGGGCTCCCACACCTCACCAATGCAATGGATCCGTGCTGAGAGCCCCGAACAAAGGAGGAGTAGGGTTTTTATTAACTCTAGGGCGGGAAAGGGGTGATGGATAGGGACTACAAGGCGATAGGACAAGGTGACGGCAGAGGTTACACCGCAGAGGGATTGGTGAGTTTAGAGCAAGGTGGGCCAGAATAGTGGCCAGAACGTCCCGTCCGGTACCTCCCAAACTCCAGTGATTGGTTCGGACACAGGGAAGGGCGGTGGCTCAAGCCTGCTGAGTCAGGCCTCAGAGACTTGGGTCTTCTAATCTCTGGGGCCTTCTGAAGCCTGTCATGGCGCTGGTTTGGTTCTTCAGTGACCATGACATGGTGCTCTTTTATTGTATTGTATAGTTACCATGGAAGGAAACTGAGTAAAGGATACACCAGACCTCTCTGTGTTATTTCTTACAACTGCAAGTGAATCTATAATTATCTTTTTTTTTTAAAATATTTTTATTTATTTCTAGGAGAGAGAGAGAGACAGCGTGAACGGGGAGGGTCAGAGAGAGAGGGAGACACAGACTCCGAAATAGGCTCCAGGCTCTGAGCTGGCAGTCAGCACAGAGCCCGACGTGGGGCTCGAACCCACGAACCGCGAGATCATGACCTAAGCGAAAGTCGGACGCTTAAACGACTAAGCCACCCAAGCGCCCCTATAATTGTCTTGAAATAAAACATTCAATTAAAACATTTTCAAATACCAAAATAAAAATTGCTATCTAGATTCCTCTGAACTGGGTCTAACTCAGATTTAAAAAAAAAACAGTTAACAATGTGTTTCTTAGCTTTTTCGCTCAGCTAAAGCTGATGTTCATATCTGTTTTCTCACAAACAAGAAGTAGCTACTTTTGAGAAGCATTTCTGAGACTGAGCTTGCTTCCACTTATAACTGTTTTCTCCAGTGCAGTTTGAGTCATCTTCCTCTGCCTATGTCACAAGTAGGTAGAAGCGAGAAGCAAATGTGTTTCTGAGTGCCTTTGTTCACATTTGTCTACAGTTGTTCTTTTTTTTTTTTAATGTTTTTTTTTTATTTATTTCTAGGAGAGAGAGAGAGACAGCGTGAGCAGGGGAGGGTCAGAGAGAGAGGGAGTCACAGACTGAAACAGGCTCCAGGCTCTGAGCTGGCAGTCAGCACAGAGCCCGACGCGGGGCACGAACCCACGGACCGCGAGATCATGACCTAAGCGAAAGTCGGACGCTTAACCGACTAAGCCACCCAGGCGCCCCTGTCTACAGTTGTTCTTAAAAGTGGTGATGAGTTCCTTACAAGTAGAACACTGGGGCCTGAACCTCTTTTTTCTAATATTGCCTCTTTGCACAAACACTGCTCAAATTCATCTTTGTCTACAAAACTGGCAAATACTGGCTTTTAGAGCAATTTCTTTCCTGGCTCTAAGATCCAATTGAGGATCATTTCTTCAGCTGCCGTGTCTATTGAGTCTAATTGGTAAACAATCCGCATTCTGTTTTTTGGGGGACTTAGACATTTTTGAAGAGTACAGGCCCATTGTTGGTGCAGAACTTCCCTGCGTTTGGGTTTGTCTGATTGTTGCTTCGTGATTCACGTAATGCGTTTACTGGCAAGAATATTACATAAATGATAGGTCTCCAAGATCACCTCGGGAGGCAAATGATGTCAATTTGTCCAAATTACTGGTAATGTTAACTTTGATCAGGCGCTGTTTGCCAGGTTTTGCCATTCTAAAGGCATCATTTTTTCTTTCTAATGTGTGTGGGTTTTAAAAAATGTTTTATTTATTTATTTTGAGAGTGAGCAGGGGAGGGGCAGAGAGAGGTGGAGAGGGAGAATCCTAAGCAGGCTGTCGGAGGCCGGCTCCAGCAGGTCCAGGGGTCCCTGAAGGATGGACGGTGTCAGCGAGAGAGAATGAGAGAGCCCCGGAGATTCTTTCTGATCACCAGGCAGGCATCTCTGATCTGACTGAGGCTCAACTTTATTTTATCATTAAGTGGTTGGGAGATGGCACAGAAGTGGCATTTGCCTTAGACAATGGTTTCTGATAACAAACTTCTTTGATACGTAAGAAATTTCCCAGAACATATATATGTAGAAGACTCATGCATAACGCTTACAATAGCGATTGAGGTAGGGGATTTAGATGCCTATCCTATGGGGAAGGAAGGCATCTTTAGCATACCAGACAAAGTTTTCAGCATAAAAAGGGTGAAGTTACTTCTCTGTGGGCAGGGGTCAACAGCTTGTTTGTTTAAGGTGGAAGTATCAAGAAAAACAGGTCTTTCAGGGAACAGCTCTGCTCTCATAATCACAAAAGAAGAAGTTCCTCAATAGTTTCCTTCACAGGGAGCAATCAGCATATACAAGGCCAGAAAATGCTCTAAGCAGAAACAAATGGGTGGGGGTGGATATTTGCCCCTAACTCTAAATTAGGCTTTTAGTCTCAGGGCCAGACTCAATTGTCTTTGATATGCAAGGTCCATAGGAAGAGGCTTTTTACAATCATCCACAGAACTTTCATCTAAAATTTCTTTTGTAAAGGCAGGAATATGCTTTTCCTTATGAGGTATCTGTGTTTGCAATATTGGTCTGATATGGAATATTGTGAGGTCTGGTCAATACCAGCAGCCTCATTTCCAACATGAACCAGTAGTAGCAGAAGGAGATACCAGTTTTCGTTTCTCATGGCAGGAGCTGCAAACACTGCCATTTCCTTGCTGTGACTGCCATCTAGAGAGGCCGGTGCGGCTCCCGGCAGCAGGCTCCTCGCTGTCAGCAGAGAGTCCAACGCAAAACTCAAATTCACAAACCGTGAGATCATGACCTGAGCTGATATCAAGAGTTGGGCTCAACGGACTGAGCCCCTGTGTGCGTTTTTTTTTAAAAGCGTGTTTCGGGGCTCCTGGGTGGCTCAGTCGGTTGAGTGTCCGACTTCGGCTCAGGTCATGATCTCACGGTTGGTGGGTTTGAGCCCCGCATTAGTCTCTGTGCTGACAGCTAGCTCAGAGCCTGGAGCCTGTTTCAGATTCTGTGTCTCCCTCTCTCTCTGATCCTCCCCTGCTCATGCTGTCTATATCTCTCTCTCAAAAATAAATAAAATATTTTTTTTTTAAAAAGCGTGTTTCATAATCAAGTCTCCTGATATTTGGAATATCCATGTTGGAGTAGAAGGATAAGTGTCTTCATATTTCTGCCTGTCAAAATGTCAATCCCAACAAGGTTCACCTTGGTGGAACCACTTTCCAGTTTGGGAAGTTAACATCTCCGCTAGTTTGTATAGTTGTCCTCTTAGCACCAGGAAGCTATTTTCCCACAGCGTTGAACACTGCATTAGGAAAGTGCTGGAAGCACTAGCATCTCCAGGAGTGAAATCCATTTCATCCACCATGATGGGATGAGGGGATGGTTGCTTTTCTGAGGGAACGTCCAGCTAGAAGAGCACACCTTTCACCTGGGCACTCATGCCAGTCCACACACCTGCAGTGGATGTGGTGACACCCCTGGTGTTGCTATGTATGCTACCTTTTTAAAGTAATCTCTACGCTTAACCTCGGGCACGAACTCACAACCTCGAGATCAAGAGTCACATACTCTACTGACCGAGCCAACCAAGAGTCCCTATGCATTTTTTCATGTTCATAGAATCAACATAAAGTTTTCATTCTGATGAACATGGACATATGTCACTCTTATATTTTACAAAGTACTTTCTATTTGAAACTATGAATGATAATATCTCATAAGCCTGCCGATAAAACATAATCCATTTCTTCACCAATACATAAATAATTTTTAGAGGGAAGAACCAAGATAGCAGAACAATATGGAAGGCTTTTTTTGCCTCTCATGTCCATGAAATGCAGATCAACACTAAACCATCTTGCACACCTAGAAAACTGATTTGAGGTTTAGTACAACAATCTGCACAATCTGAACCCCAGAACTCAGAAGGTACATGGCGCAGAGAGGTGAACTGGGGGAGAGAGAAGCCTCGGAGGGCAGGGAGCTGTTTTTGCTTGCAGAGAGAGGATGGAGATGAGGGGAGAGCACGGGAAAGCAGCCCCCCAAAAGCAGCTGGAGAGAAAGTGGAAAAGTGGAAACAGCTGCAGGGCCTGAACTAAAAAGGGAGAAAGGAGAGGGCTTAAATTCAATTCAGAGTCTATAAACAGGGAGATCGCAAAGTCTGAAACTTCGCAGCTCATACCTGGCAGTGCTCCGATGGGAAAGACAAATCCCCCAGAGCAGAGAGTGAAGTCCTCATTGTACTCAGGCCACATGGGGAGAGGTGGTTCCCCTGCTGGGAGGACATTTGGTAGAGGCTGTGCGGCCATTCCACAGGCAAAGCTCCCAGCAAACCCTGGAGAACATTCACTGGTGCTGGAACAAGGATGTTAAGGGGGAAGCCTGGTGCCAGATGTGTGTTGTGCTTTTCCACAATCCCTGAAACACTGTTGCTACATGATCATGTAAACGTTTCCTGGGGCGGCCTGGTGCCCAGCCACAGTATCTGGACATATGCGACAGCACAGTCCTGCGAATGTTCCTGGGTACGGCTGGCACCTGGCTATTGCTCAGTAAGATCCTCCCCAGAAGGTCTGAGCGAGTCAAAGCTGCAGTCTCTCAGAGGTGAGGGGTCCAGAAACACAGCTGCATCTGAGATAAAACTCAGGAGGGAGGTGCCGCCTGGCAACCTGACAGCTTGATTAGGTGTAAAAGCAAGAAATGGTTGGAAGTTGGAGACAAAGAATGGTTCCGATTGCTGATTGGGGAGAACAGAGTCACGATATAGAGACAGTAGCTGGGGGAGTCCATTTTCCACCCCTCCCGCGCATGCCCATACACACCTACAAGCACCACAACAATCTACCACAGTAAGCTAAGCAGCGCCCTCTAGTGGACAATGGAGCCATTACACTAAGCCCCGCACAACTGGTCCAACCTCACTCTTCAGGAACACAAGTCTCTCCACCTGATTAGTTTACAGATCAGAAAGTGCTTCATAGTTTGACTTCTAGGGCAAAACGATGTGATTTCAATCGTATTTCAGTCTGTTCGCTGGTCAAACTATTCAATTGTTTTTCTTCCCTGTTTCTTTTATTTTTCTTGAATATAGAAAGAGAAAACAGGGGCACCTGGGTGGCTTAGTCGGTTAGGCGTCCGACTTTCGCTTAGGTCATGATCTCGCAGTTCGTGAGTTCGAGCCCCGCGTCGGGCTCTGTGCTGACTGCCAGCTCAGAGCCTGGAGCCTGTTTCAGAGTCTGTCACTCCCTCTCTCTCTGACCCTCCCCTGCTCACGCGGTCTCTCTCTCTCTCTCTCTCCTAGAAATAAATAAAAATATTAAAAAAATTTTTTTCTTTAAATTTTTATACTATATTTTTTTACTTTTCTTGTAAATTTTTCATATTCTATTTTGCTTCCATCATTTCATTTTATTCTATTTTATTGTATTCATTTTTTTAAATTTTCAAAGGTTTTCCTTTTTTTCCCTTTTTCTTTTTTCTTTTTTCTCTTTTTTCTCTCATCTATCAAACTGCTTTCAACAACCAGACCAAAACACACCTAGGATCTTGCATCATTTATTTGATTTTTTTCTGTGGGTGTGTTGCTTTTATTCTTTTAATTTTAATGTTTTTTACCTTACTAATTCCTTTTCTTCCTTCAAAATGACAAAACAAAGGAATTCACCCCAAAAGAAATAGCAGGAAGAAACGACAGCCAGGGACTTCATCAACACAGATACAAGCAAGATGTCTGAACCAGAATTTAGAATCATTTAAATATCTGTATTTATTTATAGATAATAAGAATACTAGCTGGGGCCGAAAACAGATAAAAATCCTTTTCTGGGAGATAAAAGAAATAAAAGCTAGTCAGAATGAAGTAAAAAAAATGCTATAACTGACCAACAATCTCAAATGAATGCCACAGTAGCAAGGATGGATGAGGCAGAACAGACAAGTCAGTGATATAGAGGAGATATGGAGAATAATGAAGCAGAAAAAAAGAGGGAGATTAAAGCAAAAGAGCACAATTTAAGAATTAGAGAAATCAGTGACTGATTAGAAAGGAACAACATCAGAATCATAGGAGTCCCAGAAGATGAAGAGAGAGAAAAAGGGGTAGAAGGGTTATGGGAGCAAATCATAGCAGAAAACTTTCCTAGCCTGGGGAAAGACACAGACATCAAAATCCAGGAAGCACAAAGGACCCCCACTAAATTCAACAAAAACCGACCATCAACAAGGCATATCATAGTCAAATTTACAAAATACTCAGGCAAGGAAAGAATCATGAAAGAAGCAAGGGAAAAAAAGTTCTTAACCTACAAGGGAAGACAGATCAGGTTTGCAACAGACCTTTCCACAGAAACTTGGCAGGCCAGAAAGGAGTGGTAGGATATATTTAATGTGCTGAATCACAAAAATATGCAGTGAAGAAGTCTTTATCCAGCAAGGCTGTCATTCAAAATAGAACAAGAGATAAAAAGTTTCCCAAACAAAAAAAATTAAAGGAGTTTGTGACCACTAAACTAGCCCTGCAAGAAATTTTAAGGGAGACTCTTTCAGGGAGTCAGGAAAAAAAAAACACAAAAAACAACAAGACCAAAAGCAACAAAGACTAGAAATGACAAGAGAACACCACCAGAAACTCAAACTCTACAAGAAACATAATGGTGATAAATTCACATCTTTCAGTACTCACTCTAAACGTCAACAGACTAAATGTTCCAATCAAAAGACACAGGGTAACAGAATGGATAATAAAATAAGATCTATTTACATGCTGTTTACAAGAGACCCACTTTAGACCTAAAGACACCTTCAGACTGAAAGTAAGGAGATGGAGAACCATCTATCATGCTAATGGTTGACAAAAGAAAGCTGGAGTAGCCATACTTATATCAGACAATCTAGACTTTAAAATAAAGACTGTCACAAGAGATGAAGAAGGGCATTATATCATAATTAAGGAGTCTATCCACCAAGAAGACCTAACAATTGTAAACATTTATACTCCAAATGTGGTGTTATGCCCGATTCGTGAGTCCCCTGAGACCCCCAAGGAGCCGACACCGATGCAAGTACAAAAGGGTCTTTCTTACAAGCTCGAGCAGGGACTCCAATGCACCCCGATGCAGCAGTGATGATACGGAGCCCCGAACTCATGATTGCAGGGCTTTTTATTGTGCTTACAATGGAATTTGGGGCGTTCCGGCTTGGCAGCCTCCTGGCAGCCTCCTGATAGGTACAGGCTGTCTTGTCAGCACCCAATTGGTTTGGCCCATTTGGCCTGACTGCAAACTGCCAACCAGAACGTCTTAGGATATAGGCACCTGTTTTAAACTGATTGGCTGTTGCCATTGCTAGGGAAGTAACTAAGGGCAGAACATGGGACTAGGTTCGAGCCAAGTTCACTCTCAAGATGGAGGTTTAATCTGAAATGGAATCAGTTAGATTTAGGTATTACAGTGGCAGTACTCAAATATAGAAATCAATTAATCACAAAGAAAATCACTTATAATAATACCATAATTATTCAACACCTGACTTATAGCAATGGATAGACCATCTAAACAGAACATCAACAAGGAAACAGTGGCTTTGAATGACACACTGGGCCAGATGGGCCTATCATATAATCAGAACATTTCATCCTAAAGCAGCAGAATACACATTCTTCTCCAGTACACATGGAACATTCTCCAGAATAGATCACATAGTGGGACACAAATCAGCCCTCAACAAGTACAAAAAGATTGAGATCATACTGTGTATGTTTTCAGACCACAACACTGTGACTCTAAATCAACCACAAGAAAAAATTTAGAAACATAACAAATACTTGGAGACTAAAGAACATCCTACTAAAGAATGAATGGGCTAACTAAGATTAAAGAGGAAATTAAAAAGTACATGGAAGCCAATGAAAATGATAACACCTCAGCCCAAAACCTTTCGGACACAGCAAGGTGGTAATAAGAGGGAAGTATATAGCAATCCAGGGCTCCCTAAAGAAGGAAGAAAGGTCTCAGATACACAACCTAACCTTACACCTTAAAGACCTGGAAAAAGAATAGCAAATAAAACCCAAAACCAGCAGAAGACAGAAAACCCTAAAGATTAGAGCAGAAATCAGTGCTATCAAAAACAAAAACAAAAAACAAAAAAACAAAACAAAACAAAAAAACCCACAGTAGAACAGATTAATGAAACCAGAAGCTGGTTCTTTGAAAGAATTAACAAAATTGATAAACTCCTAGCAGCCAGTTTGATCAAAAAGAAAAAGCAAAGGACCCAAATAAATAAAATCATGAATGAAAGAGATCAAATCAACACAACAGAAATACAAACAATAATAAGAGAATATTATGAACAATTATATGTCAATAAAATGGGCTATCTGGAAGAAATGGACAAATTCCTAGAAACATATAAACTACCAAAATTGAAACAGGAAGAAATAGAGAATTGGAACATATCCATAACCAGTTAAGTAAATTAGTAATCAAAAATCTCCAAAAAAACAAGAGTATAGGGCCAGATGACTTTACAGGTGAATTCTACCAAACATTTAAAGAAGAGTTAAAGCCTGTTCTCTTGAAGCTGTTCCAAAAAATAGAAATAGAAGGAAAACTTCCAGACTCTTTCCATGAAGCCAGCATTACCTTGATTCCAAAACCAGACAAAGACCCCACTATAAAGGAGAACTATACACCAATTTCCCTGATGAACATGGATGCAAAAATCCTCAACAAGATATTAGCCATCCAGATCCAAAAATACATTAAAAAAATCATTCACCACTACCAAGTGAGATTTATACCTGGGATGCAGGGCTGGTTCAATATCCACAAAACAATCAATGTGGTTTATCACATCAATAAAAGAAACGACAAAAACCACATGACCTTCTCAATAGATGCAGAGGAAGCATTTGACAAATACAGCATCCTTTCTTGATAAAAACCCTCAAGAAAGTAGGGATAAAAGGATCATACCTCGAGATCATAAAAACCTTATATGAAAGATTCAACGCTAATATCATCCTCAATGGGGAAAACTGAGAGCTTTTCCCTTAAGGTCAGGAAGAAGACAGGATGTCCACTCTCACCACTGTTATTCAACATAGTATTGGAAGCCTTAGCCTGAGTAATCAGACAACACAAAGAAATAAAAGGCATCCAAATCAGCCAGGAGGAGGTCAAACTTTCACTCTTCACAGGTGACATGACACTCTATATGGAAAACCCAAAAGATTCCACCAAAAAACTGCTAGAACTGATCCATAAGTTCAGCAAAGTCACAGGATATAAAATCAATGCACAGAAATCGGTTGCATTCCTATACACCAATGATGAAGCAACAGAAAGAAAAATCCAGGAATCGAGCCCATTTACAATTGTACCAAAAACCATAAAATACCTAGGAATAAATCTAACCAAAGAGGTGAAAAATCTATACACTGAAAACTATATAAAGCTTATGAAAGAAATTGAAAAAGACACAAAAAAAGGAAAAATATTTCATGCTCCTGGATAGGAAGAACAAATGTTGTTAAAATGTCAGTACTACCCAAAACAATGTACATATTCAATGCAATCCACTGAATCAAAATAACACCAGTATTCTTCACAGAGCTAGAAAAAACAACCCTAGGAAAGGGGGCAAGATGGCGGAGAAGTAGGGAGCGCCATACGTTGCACTCGCCCCCATATCTCACACGGAAAAGATCTGAAGCCATAGGAAACCTTACAGAACCCAAGAGATTGGGAGAAAAAGGTCACAGAATCCACTGAGAAAGCCTTCTAACGTGAGTGCGAACTGGGGAAGATAAAACTGGGCTAGGATTGGAGACTCCAGGGATAGGGGCGATCCCCCTTTGAGGAGAGTGAAAGGGGAAAAAGAAAGAGTCTGAAACCACTCAAGACCTGGTCCCTGTCGCTGGGAAACAGAAAAACCTCCGCTCAGGGCACAGAAGGACTGTGCGTGCCAAATCCCTGCACACCAGGTCCCCGCGCACCAATTCGTCCCAGAGGGGCTGCGTGAGGACCACTTCTTTGTGCTCCTGGCTGGCTGCATGCTTAGAGGAGCTGCGCGCCTACTGCGCCATTGTGTTTGTGGTTGGCCAGACTCCTGGGGGAGCCGCGCACGTGCCGGGTCGCCGCACTCCTGGCTGACTGGAACTCTAGAGGGAAAGCGAGGAGCTTAAAAACTGGGAATTTGTCTGCGAGTTCATGTTTCGGGTGACGAGACACAGAGGGACCTGGTTTCCCTCTCTCCAGAGGGCCCGGCACGCCCCGCAGGCAGACCCCCGCCCATGCTCACCAACCCAACTAGGAGGAGAAGGGAACAACGATTCTGGCTCCATCCCCAGGGCTAAGCAAGTGGCTTGGAATTGCCCCAAGGGGATCGCCTGTGAGGTTGTGTCCACGGCAAATTCTGTGGGGCGCGAGGACTGGGATTTGGAAACTAGGCCTGGCCTGGGTTAAAAAGCCCAACCCACTTTGACTGTGCCCCGGCACAAGGAGTTTACACACCAAAAAAGCGAGGTGCAGCCCTTGGCTCAAGAAGGGACTGGAGCACTGCCACTCTCCCCACAACCCCCAGGCAGAACTCCCGCCTGACGCATTAGATCACACCATGCCCATCCTGCTTGAGAACTGCCCTCCCCTTTTTTTTTCCCCTTTTTTTTTCCCTTTTTTTTTTTCTTTTTTTTCCCCTGGAACACTGACCTGATTAACTCTGGTCACCGGCTTGCTTAAACAGTCACATTTAGTCTATTCTGTAGATGTAAATTCTACACCTACCGACCTTTTCATCTCTTTCTCTCAGGAGTAATTAGACTACATAGTTCATCTCGATAACACCAGTGTCGGAGGCCGGCTCCAGCAGGTCCAGGGGTCCCTGAAGGATGGACGGTGTTGGTGAGAGAGAGTGTGAGAGAGCCCCGAGATTCTTTCTAATCACCAGGCAGGCATCTCTGTCCTGTCGGTTTTGGTGTCCTTATTTAAAGGTTCAGCAAAAACATGAAGTCAGAGAAAGGAATTTCTACAATGGGAGGCCTCTTGCGATAACAATTGCAGAATTATCTCAGTCATAGTGAATTGACAACCAAGGAATTAACAGGATGCTCTTAGTGAAAAACGGGATAACATATAGGTCAAACTGTATATAGATAAGCTACGAGTCATTCTGTCTGGCTCTCAAGACGATGAATGTTTCTGAATTGATTTGTTTGTGGGAACTAACACGGGGGCCCTAAATGTGTCAGTCTTTGCATCTGGGTTTATGTCTTAACTATTCTTATCTATCCTCATCCACGTGCCAGTGTAAGGGAGGGTGTTTGAGGAATGTAGGCCTTGAGGAAGGTACTGCTATGCTTCACCAATTAGCAAAAATATATGTAGTAACTATGTTCCGCCCTTAACCCCAAAATAGGCTCTTTGTTTCGGGGTCAGGCTCAATTGTAACTCTTGTGTTCTTAACCCCCTTTATTATCTAAGTCTTGGGTCTACAAGGTCCATAGGAAGAGCCTTTTGACAATCACCCACAGAGCTTTCATCTAAAATTTCTTTTATAAAGGCAGGAATATGTTTTTCCTTATGAGGTATCTGTGTTCAGAATATGGGTCTGATATGGAATATTGTGAGGCCTGGTCAATACCAGCAGGGTTATATCCCACGTGAGCCAGTAGTAGCAGAAGGAGATACGAGTTTTCATTTCTCATTGCAGGAGCTGTGCAAACGCTACCATATCCTTGCTGTGACTGCCATTCAGAGAGGCCAGTGCGACTCCCGGCACACCAGCGTCCTTCTCTCACCTATCCAACCATATACCACCCTTTAGCTCTTTGAAAAAAGCTTCTTATCCCTTCTGCCTGTTCATTCTATTTCCAATTTTGCCTCATCCCTGCCCTGTCTTCTCCCTCACTCTCTATGCTCTTCAACCAGCACTGCATACACCCAGCTACTTAATTGTAGCTAGGAAATCCGGTTATATGCTTTAAACCATTCTTTGTCCAAAAGTTTTCTTCATTTTTACTTTTCTTTTCTTCTTTTTGACTTTTTTATGTATTTTTTTTATTTTCTATCATTCGCCTTCCCTCCTCTGTCTTTTCTTTTAACTTTTTCGTTTTCCCTCTCGGTTACATGTTAGTTGGATTTGTCTGTGCATTTGTGTGCCTCTGCTCCCTGTGTATGTCTGTATGTTTTCTTCTCCAGGGCTACCTCAAGAAAAAAGCCAAAGTACACATGGTGGAGAGTCCCAAATATCACTATGAGTAGGAAAATAAAATAACCAAGGTCTAAACAATGGAGACCAAAAGAAACCATTCAAAAAACAATCTTTGAAAGGATAGGCTCTGGACAGTCAAAGAGTTTTCTTGGGTACAGCAGCGCTCACAGGTGCAGAAGCATAACAAGTCTTTAAAACTAACAAGAGACAGAAAGCTAACTAAAATGACAAAACGAAAGAGATCTCCTCCAAAGAAATACCAAGAATTGACAGCTAATGAATTGCTCAAAACAGACATAAGCACCACAAATGAACAAGATTTTAGAACAATAATCATAAAATTAATAGCTGGACTTGAAAAAAGCATAGGGGATATCAAAGAAACTATGGCTACAAGCAACACGGAGAATAAAAATAGACATGATGAATTAAAAAATGCGATAAATGAGATACATAATAAATTAAAGGCTTCCAATGCACGGATTGAAGAGGCAGAAAGGAGAATAAGTGATTTAGAAGACACCATGATAGAAAAACAAGAAGCCGACAAAAAAGAGACAAATTGATCCAGAGGAGTTTGAGAGCTCAGCGATACGGTCAAACGCAACAATATCTGTATCACAGGAATCCAAGAAGAGGAAGAGAGAGGGAAAGGTGCTGAAGGAGTCTTGGAACAAATTATAGCTAAGAACTTCCCCAACCTGGGGAAGGAAGTAAATGTTGAAATGCAAGAGGCTCAAAGGGCTCCCATCAGATTTAACTTAAATCGATCTTCGGCACAGCATATCATAGTAAAAATGGCAAACTATAAGGACAAAGAGAGAATTTTCAAAGCAGCTAAGGAGAAAAGGGCCCTAACATACAAAGGGAAACCTATCAGAAAGGTGACAGACAGTAGATAGCTACTGGAACTTGGCAGGCCAGAAAGGAATGGCAGGAGATCTTCAATGTGATGAACAGAAAAAATATGCAGCCAAGCATCCTCTATCCAGCAAGCCTGTCATTCAAAATAGAAGGAGAGATAAAAGTCTTTCCAAATCAACAAAAATGGAAAGAATTTGTCACCACTAAGCCAGCCCTACGAGATATCCTGAGAGGGGAATCTCTGAGGGAAGTATTGCAAGGAACGAAGACACCAGCGACACCACCACCAGCATGAACCCCACAGAGGACACAATGACTCTAAACCCACATATTTCAATAATAACACTCAATGTAAATGGGCTGAATGCTACAATCAAAAGACATAGGGTAGCAGAATGGATAAAACAACAACAACAATAACAAAATCCATCTATTTGCTGTCTGCAAGAAACGCATTTTAGATTGGAAGATACCTTCAGATTAAAAGTAAGAGGATGGAGAAATATCTATCATGCTACGAGAAGTGAAAAGAAAGCTGGAGCAGCTATACTCATATCGGACAAACTGGACTTTATTTTTTTTTTAATTTTTTAATGTTTTATTTATTTCTAGGAGAGAGAGAGAGAGACAGCGTGAGCAGGGAAGGGTCAGAGAGAGAGGGAGACACAGACTCTGAAATAGGCTCCAGGCTCTGAGCTGGCAGTCAGCACGGAGCCCGATGCGGGGCTCGAACCCACGAGGCATTAGATCATGACCTAAGCGAAAGTCGGACGCTTAACCGACTAAGCCACCCAGGCGCCCCTGGACAAACTGGACTTTAAAGTAAAGACAATAACAAGGGATGAAGAAGGGCATTATATAATAACTACAGTGTCCATCCATCAGGAAGAACTAACAATCATAAAGGTCTACACACCGAATATGGGAGCAGCTAAATATTTTACACAATTAATCACAAATAGAAACAAGCTTATAGATAAGAATGTGCTTATAACAGGGGACTTTAATACTCCGCTTACAGCAATGGATAGGTCAACCAGACAGAACATCACTAAAGAAACAATGGACTTGAATGACACAATGGACCAGATGGATCTGACAGATATATTTAGAACTCTGCATCCCAGGCCAAGGAATTCACTTTCTTCTCCAGTGCGCATGGCACATTCTCCAAGATAGATCACATACTGGGACATAAAGCGGCCCTCAATAAATATAAAAGAATTGAGATCATACCATGCACACTTTCAGATCATAATGCTTTGAAACTTGAAATCAATCCCAGGAAGAAGTCTGGAAAACCTCCAAAAACATGGAGGTTAAAGAACACCCTACTCAAGAATGAATGGGCCAATCAGGCAATTAGAGATGAAATTAAAAAATATATGGAAACAAATGAAAATGAAAACACAACAA
>NW_024082551.1:133660-154165 GCF_003009895.1 Hyaena hyaena
AAGAAGATGTGGTTTATCTATACCATGGAATACTACATGGCAATGAGAAAAAATGAAATCTGGCCATGTGTAGCAACATGGATGGACCTTGAGGGTGTTATGCTGAGCGAAATAAGTCAGGCAGAGAAGGACAAATACCATATGTTTGCACGTATAGGAGGATTAGGAGGAACGTAACTGAGGAACCAGGGGGAGAAGAAGGGGGGAAATGGTGGGGGAAAGGGAGAGAGACAAACCATGAGAGACTCTTGAATGCTGACAAAAACTGAGGACTGATGGATGTGTGGGGGAGGGGGGATGGGCATGGAGGAGGACACTTGTGGGGATGAGCACTGGGTGTTATGTGGAAACTAATTTGATAATAAACTATTTGTAAAAAAAAAAAAAAAAGTGTCCCATATTGGACACTTTAGCCCACATGCCTGAGAATTCAATATAAGATTATCCTTGAGAAATTGAAAGCAAACAGAGATATTCAGAGAATTCAGGCAGAGACAGTAGAGGTGGTTCCAGAGTAGCCTTCAGACAGTCTCTAGTCACCCCCAGGCATCTTCCCTTCCTCCATACACTTGACATCAGACCCCAGAGCCCCAAACCAGATGTGCCCCATTGACATCAAGGGCATGCCCGCCATCCCACACTGTCAAATAGGTCAAAGTCTCAAGCTAACAAATAGCTCGAGGGACTTGGGTTCTTCTGAACATATCCATCACTGTAACTCTTCTCTCTTCCTCCACCCTCCTATCCCTCCTTCCCTTAAATGTCCTCATTTCACAAGTGAGGACAATGAGGTCCAGAAGGGGCAGAAGCTGAACCAATGGCATTGCTAAGATAACCAGTGAGCCAGGGGTTAGCCTACCCTTCTAACTTCAGGAGAGTCCCTGCTTTGGGATGAAAGGTGGGAAACTTGGCTTGGATTCCACCGCTAGGGCTTTTGACAAGCTGCTCACTCCAGAGAAGGGCCACTGTGGCCACCAGGACGGCAATCCACACAGTACCAGACCACACCTATGGAGTATACTGTGCTTCCCTGGCCCCTCTAGACTGCAGTGCACCACTCTATGCCCAGGGGTGAAGTGCCATCACACCCTGGGAACTCTCTTTTTTAAGGATCTCAACTCTCCTACCCTAAGAAAACCCACCATCTCCATGATCAACCAAGCTACTCCAGGGCTGGGAAGTCTCTTCCACAGTCTGACACAGCCACGAATCACTACATTACAGGCTGGATCACCGTGGTAATTTCAGAGTTCTTTTTTTTTAATCCACACTCTCTAGTTTTCTGACTCAAACTCACTCACTAGGACAGGTAAGAAGTTTTATATGGGTCAAGTTCAGGTCAGAATCCCCAGAAGCAGAGTCTGAGACAAGGTTTATTGACTCAGGAGAAGGGGAGCAGGTGAAGCAGAGATGGGGCAGAGGAGACGCTAAGCGCCAGTGGTTTGGAGAAGTCCAAGCGTTGCCTGACCCCACAGGAGCATGGGTGCAAGAAATGGACCAGAGTTGTCCCCCTGCTCCCTTACCCGGCAAGAAAGCAGACTATATTTTTAACCCCTGTATTGGTTTGTCTTTGGCCCTAAACAGCCCCTGGCAGGTGGGATATGTAATTCCCTAAGTGAAGCAGTTCCCACTGGTGTAAGGCAGCTCTCCAGAGAAGGCTATGAGCCTTCAGGAACCACATTTAGAGGCTGAGATGGAGGTCTGATGAAGGGGGTCTGGTGGGCACCACATCATGCAGCACAGCTAACTGCCCTGCATATCACCAGACCCCTGGGACCTCCAACTCCCATAGATGGAGTAAAAGTTGAAGCCCGAGGTGGTTCACCTCAGGTCTTCACAGATACCAACTGGCCTTGCCCCACCCTAAGGCCAACCCACTGCTTCAGATGCCAGGAAGTCAACACTTCCCTATCCTGACCCTCAAAGTGAAATCTCCACCCTCCCTGGTCTTGGACAATCCAGTTTCATCCAGTTTCTTCTGAGTCTGCTCAGAGGTGTCTGAAAGGCAACCCATCCCTCCCCACCCCCCAGCCCCCAGCCTCCCACTCGAATACAAAGAGACTGTTGACTCCTCCCTGGCACTAAGGAACACCCAGACCTTGGAACTAGGTTCCTAGGAGGGTGGGTTTGCCTCTCATCCCTTCCCATAGGGCCTTTGGCAGCAAAACACAACTCATCCTGTGACATACCTAATACACTCCTGCTCCTTCCAGTCAGTTCCCTCTGGCTTTAAGCAAAAGCAGTTATACAACTTCAGGCTTTGTGTGGGTGTGAATGGGTGGGGCTGGCAGAATGTGTGCCCTTTGTTCAGTACAGAGACTCCAGGCCTCTGCCCATAGCCCTGAGAGGCCAGGAGCTGGTTACTTTCCAGCACACCACCCCATGGCCACACCTCCCCAGAGCCTGATGCTGCAGGGCCTGGCCACCTCCACAGAAAAGGCTCAGCCATCCTCCAGGGCAGCAAGCAGGGTTTTTTTTTTTTTTGGGCTCTGAGTTTAAGCGATAGCTCTCCATTAACCAGAACGTTCGATTACCAACAACTTCAGCAGCCCACAGGGAGAACATTCTTGTGGGAGTCAGGGGCTTCTGGGTGTATCCTGGGCCCCTGGGCCTCCAGAGAGGCCATCAGAAGAGGGAAAAGAACCCCAAGTTCTAGTCTAGCCCTACTCTGTGTACCTGGGGATCTTCTGAGTTCTCTTTGGGTTTTGGCTTCCTCAGAGATGGGCAGACAATCTCTTGGGCTGTGCATTTACTGACTGCCTCTTTGCTCTACCAGGTCTGGCATCTGTTGGCTCCCCCAGCATCCCCTGCCCTGTCCTCTGCATCCATGGGGTAGGGACTTGAGGCGGGGGGGTGTTAAACCCTACTCCAAACCACTAAGTGTCTTCCTGGGGCCTGAAGCCCCCCGCCGTCCCCAAAGCGTAGACACCTTATAATTCCCAGAAGGTAACTGTGCTCCTCAGTCTCAGGGCCACATAGATCCTCCGGCCACATCTCATTTCCCCAGAATGGTCCAAAGAGGCTGAGTACACATAGGGCCTTAGGGCCAGGATATCACACAGCAGGAGCAAGAGCAGGGACCACAGGAATGCTCAGCTTGATTCATTATGTGACCCTCCCCAGCCTCAGCTTCCTCCCCAATAAAATGGGCACAAACATAGACGGAGCCCAGGGCCTGGCCCAGATTCTCCTTACCACCTATTCAGTTATGCTCCCTGCCCCAACAGGTCCCTGCTCTGTCACCCTCTACTTATTCTCATGCCACCATGCCACAGGGCAAACTGGGCCAGCTGACCCTCCTCCCAGGGAGTTCCTGGATCAAGCCCAGGCACCTCCCTTACCTACAAAGGCCTGGTCCAACAGGAATTGTGCATACCCTTCTCTGAGCCAAAAGGGGGAAAGGGACTGAACAACTCCTGAATAACTTGCAGTTCCCCTAGATAAGTAGAGAGGCTTTGCTGAGTACAAAAAACAATCCTGTCAGTGATTACCTCCAGCCCCCAGTACATTTAGCAGCCACTGTATTTCATAGGTGGAATACAATGTCAATAGCTTTGGATGCACTGCTTCTATAAAGATGGGTGCCAGTTTCTGAAAACAAATTCATCAATTCTCAATTGATCAATGCCCAGCCCCTTTCTAACACATTCTCAGAGCTCTTTTCTCAAGTCTGGCCTGAGACTATGCTCCAGCCCTGACCCAGACTCAGTCCTGACCTGGTAGGGACCAGGACCCTGGAAGAAATCTGAGGCCATCAGGACAGAAGTAGTTACACAAATCATGTGCAATTGTGACCTTACACATGGCAATGGAACAAGTGTTGGGTTAAACATACAAGCTGAGAATTCTAGGCATGGAACACCAGATGGGCTGGACCATCTTAGTCATTCTGGTACCTCCAGAATCCAACCCAGAGGCTGGCATGGTGCTTGGGAAACACTGGGAGGGAGGGAGCAAGTTGGACCTTGACATGCAGGGAGCCTCCCAGACAGAAACAGCAGCATGAGCGGAGACAGAGAGTTCAAGCCTGTGGCAGACGAGTGGCCCACGAGATCCCTGCCTACTGGGGTTGACACTTTGTGTGATCCCCTCCCTGTGAGTGTGGGTGGGACCTGGGACTTGCATTTAACTGACAGCATACAGGAAAGATGAGGGAAGGTGTGTGAGGGTATAATATAAGATTGTAGAGCCCATCATGGTAGTGTCTCTCTCCCCGCCTGACTTTGAGGGAGCAAGCAGCCATGTTGGGGAATACCACACGGAAAGGGACCCAGACAGCCTCTAGGAACTGAGGATGGATGGCCTCCAGCTGGCAGCCTGCCAGAGCCTCCAGCAGCAAGCAAGAAAATGAGGCCCTTAGTCCCAAGCTACAAGAAACTTAACTCTGCCAACAACTATGTGAACTCAGAAGTAAATCCTTCCCTGGTTACGAGTCAGATAAAACGATAGCCTTGGCTGACAGCTTGGTGGCAGCTTCATAAGACCCTGAGGTAGTGAGGTAGTGGACCCAGCAGAACCATGCCTGAGACCCCTGAGCTGCAGAGAAGTGTGAGAGAATAAATGTTCATTGTTATCATCTGCTAAGTGTGTGGCCATTGGTCACACAACAATAGATAAGGAATAGAGGGCTGCACTGGGAAGTCTTGACAGAACTTCTGGTCATTGGGATAGTTGAGGGCAGCTAGCAGGTGACAAAATATTGAGCAGCAAGGGAGTGGGGGGAGAGAAGCATGAAGCAGGTGATAATGGCTACCTTTTACTGAGCACATACTATGTGCTGAGCACTATGCTAAGCACTTTACATGTGCTAAATCCTTTAACCCTCACATACTCCAGGAGGTGGGGACTATTACTGTCCCCATTTTACAGATGAGGAAGTTGAGGTACAGAGAAGTTAAGCACCTTGCCCAAAGCCATACCTCTGATAAGTGGTAGAGCTAGAAGAACTCAAGCCAAGAAGTCTTACTACCTTGCTTCCCCCCAACACCCACCCTCCATTTCAAAGCATTTTGCCACATGACTTCAAGAGTGAGGGAGTAAGATGTCAGTCTGAGGAACTGTGTTCTTTGGACAGTTGGAGGCCTTGATTGGAGGGGCAGGGGAGTGGCAAAATCCACTTTATGTGTTGGAAAGCCGTCTCTGTCAGGGCAACAGGGAGGGTGGGGAGGCAGGCTGAGCGAAGACTTGGACGCTGGGGCACTTTGTGGAGGATGAAGGGATCAGAGGAAACATCCAGAGCCATGCACCTGCGGGTGGGCTGGAGAGCAGACAAGAGACGGAGTGAAGATGCTAACAAAGAGCCACCTAGGCCAGGGGCTGCCAGGTGGCTCGGTTGATTAAGCGTCTGATTTCTGCTTGGGTCATGATCTCATGGTTTGTGGGTCTGATCCCCACGTTGGGCTCTGTGCTGACAGCTCAGAGCCTGGAGCCTGCTTCGGATTCTGTATCTGCTCCTCTCTGCCCCTCCCCAGCTTAGGCTCTGTCTCTCTCAAAAATAAATACACATTTAAAAAAATGTTTTTTAAGGCCACCCAGGCCAGCAAGCATCTCTAGGATCAGGACTGGATTGACGTGATCCAGTTGGTTGCTGAGCATTGTCACTTCCTGTTTTCTGCTCTGCAGTCCTATTGCCTATTCTGCCTCCTCTCAGGAGCTGAGGCTGATGGAGGCTGGGCTTCCTGGCCACAGTTCCTGGCCAGTTTCTAGGCATACCTTTCCCTCCTCCTCCAAAAGCTCCTGGGAAGTGCATGCAAGGGTGTACGTGTGGGGCAGGGGTCTGGCATAGCCAATGTCACCAGGGCACAGACCCCACCCCCACCCCTGGGCTGGATCCCCCTTGAGTTGTCTCTGCAGATTCCACAGCTTCCCCCAGAAATGAAACAATATTGGACAGGGACAGGAATGAACCAGGCTTAGTGCAAATGCTGCAGTTAGTTTTTTAATCTGGTAATTCACAAACCTCTGAGACATCTGGGCCACTGAGCCTCAAAGCAGCTGATCCCACGCTAGCTAAGGAGGGCAGTGGCTTCCAGCTGGAGGGCCTGGCCGCTGGTCCTTCTGGGTCTCACTGTGCCAAAGCCAAGATGTGCACTGCTGGCTAGACCAGCTCCCCCAGTGGTGTCTGGTGGTGGAAGTGCCTGGGGCTCAGCACTGTGGCGCTGGAGCCCAGCCTACCTGCCTGCTCACCTCTGGGCCTGGGCCTGGCAGTGCTTCTCTTATTGTCCTGCTGTCCCTGAACCTCCAGCAGCCGCGTCACAGAAGCTCGCTATGTCTCCTGCTAGGGAGTTGCTCCACCACCATGTGGCTTTCATAGGCCAGTGTCCTAGTGCCGCCTCTCTGAATCCCATCAAAAATGTGCTCTCCTTTGCCTAAGGCTCCCCAGCACTCTGGTGGCCCTGAGAGCATTCCCCTGGTATGATAGTACTATCTCCATGTTCCTTTCCTCCTTGACCAAGCCCCCTGCCCACAGCTGGGGCTGACTCTTCAGCTCTGCCCTTGCCCAGAAGCCATGAGAGTCATGTGTCTCTAAACTAGAGTTTCCATCCTGTCCCCAGGGTCTGGGTGCACACATGCTGGCATTTTCCCCAAACTCTGGCTCGACAGCAACCAACCTGAACAGGGAGATAATCTCCAACAGGGTCCCTGAGGCCTGAGAGAGCGACCCATCTCAAGTCTCCCCATAGAACAGGGCATCTTATCCCTGGGTCCACTGACCCTCAAGGAATACATAAATAGAAATCAGAGGGCCCATATATTTGGGTGGGAGAAAATGCCAATTTTATTCCCACTTTTTTTTTTTAATGTTTATTCATTTTTGAGGGACAGAGAGAGACCCAGAGTGAGCAGGGGAGGGGCACAAAGAGAGGGGGACAGAATCTGATGCAGGCTCTGAGTGGTAGGCACAGAGCCTAATGCGGGGCTTGCACTCACAGACCATGAGATCATGACTTAAGCTGAGGTTGGAAGCTTAACCGGCTGAGCCACCCAGGCGCCCCATATTCTTACTAACTTTTAACTGAGGTTTAGCATTTTTTTCCACTATGGATGTTGGCAACAAAACACAGGGTTATCAGTAGGAGCTTTGACTTTGTCAGCAGTAGAAATCCCAGGTATTTTCATTTCACATCCCCACTGGTGGAGAGGCCTCAAAGTACTACCTACTCTCATCCCTGCCCTAAAGTCACTGTAGCAGGGGCACCTGGGAGACTCAGTCAGTTGAGCTTCCAACTCTTTAGTTCGGCTCAGGTCACGATCCCACCAGACATGGAATTGATCCCCACATCAGGGATTCTCTCTCTGTCCCTCCCCCATTCTCTCTCTCCCCCCTCCTTCAATAAATAAACAGTAAAAAAAGATATATCACTATGACACAAATTTGTTTCACTCTTTTGATAGCTACATTTCAATTGATTTCCTTTGCAATCCTTTATGTTTTATTTTTAATGCTTTCAAAACATCATCAGGGCCACCTGTGTGGTTCAGTAGGTTAAATGTCCGATTTTGGCTCAGGTCATGATCTCACCGTTCATGAGTTCAAGCTCTGCATTGGGCTCTGTGCTGCTAGCAGCCTGCTTCGGATTCTGTATCTCCTTCTCTCTCTGAACCTCCCCCACTAGAGCTCTGTCTCTGAAAAATAAATAAAAACATTAAAAAACAAATAAACAAACAAACATCCTAACCAGGGTCCACAGACTTCACCAGCAAGTCCATGGCAGTGAAAAGATCCAAGGGCTGCCATGGAGTGACTCCCAGGGGTGAGGGAACAGGTCATGACCTCCAGTCAGGAGGGGTCCTCTTTTAACACTTACAGAGGGAGACCAGGGAGTGCTAGAAATTAATATTCTGGGACAGTTGGCTGGGCAGCCAGACTAGCAGAGGGCTTTATTCCATCTCTTCCTTCTACTTATTTTTAACTTGCATTATGTTCTGACTTCTACTCCTGAATGTTTCTATCATGCGCAGCAGGGAGGTTGGCAGAAGATTACTAGCCAAATGGAGTGGAAAGTGAGAGCCTGAGAGGTAACAGTCTGTGGTGCCCTGGATTGGGGTTTGGGGTGATAGCCAGCAGCCTAAAGGGCAACTCTCAGTGTCCCAGTTGGGGGTCTGGGAATGATCAAGCCTGGGGGCTTCCTGGAGATGGCCCATGTTGGCTGTCACTCATGGCTGGTGAGACAGGGAGGGCCAAGAAGTAAGCCCCAGACAGGAACTAGAGTGAGCCCACAGCACTGGGCCTAAGGAGTCAGGGGCTCACAGCAGGCCTTCAAACTTCACAGCCCAGATCCCTGTGTTCAGGCACTTTGGGTAGGGGGCAGACAAAATCGGCAAGCTATCTAGGTCAGAGATACCAGAGTGGTTCCCCAATCTATTCTCTGCTTCTTCTATAGTGGAGCAGATGCTCTGGAGGGTCCTTCCTTGGATCACAGCTACAGCTGTGATGGACAGTCCTGTGCAGAGTCTCAACATCCCACTTCAAAAGCACAGCGAGGTCTCTCTTTAGCTGGCTCAGGGCTGTCTCTGAAGCCATGGGGATGGAGGTGGGTATAGCCACGAAGTGGGGGGCAGTTTATTTCCTAGGTTGAGTCCCATGTAGAAATACCCCAGTCTCCCAACCCCAGGATGGACCACTCTGGAGGGTCCTTGTTGAGCTGAGACCCTATCTCCTAAAGCAGGGACCTCAATAAAGCACTCCCTGCTCTCTTCCTCCAGCCGCGTAAGAACACCTGCCAAATAAACTACCTGCACCCACATTTCAGCCTGTGATGTTGTGATTTATAATAAGAAATATGTGTTTGGTCTTCATCCCTGGTTCCTGGCACAGAGTCCCTAAAACCCTTGTAACTTCTAAGTGATAAGAGCATTTAGGCATCTTTCATTCTAATGTTTGGTCTTTGACCCCAGTTCCTGACACAGTATTAAATGCCTTGGAGTTTTCTGGGTGATAGGAATGACTTTTGTTCTAGTGAGGCATCTGTGGTGGGCTCCTGTGTGGCTCCTGGATGGGGGCTTGTCACCAGAAAGACCAAGCCATAATTAGAAGCTTGGAATTTTCAGCCTACTTCACCATTTTCTTAAGAAGGAGAAGCACCGAAAATGGAGCCAATGATCTACCGATCATGCCATGTGATAAAGCCTCCCTAAGAATGCCAAAAACATTGGGGCACCTGGGTGGCTTAGTTGGTTAAGCGTCCGACTTTCGCTTAGGTCATGATCTCATGGTTCGTGGGTTCGAGCCCCGCGTTGGGCTCTGTGCTGACTGCCAGCTCAGAGCCTGGAGCCCGTTTCAGTCTGTGACTCCCTCTCTCTCTGACCCTCCCCTGCTCATGCTGTCTCTCTCTCTCTCCTAGAAATAAATAAAAATATTTAAAAAAAAAAAAAAGAATGCCAAAAGCACAGGCAGGGTCCAGGTGTGCAAACACATCCACGTGCCGGCAGGGTGACATACCCCAAGTCCACAGGGACTCTGGTGCTCTTGTACTTGGGACCTCCCAGAACTTACCCTACATCTCTTCATCTCTCTGTCCATATGAGTCCTTTGTCCTATCCTTTAACAAACTGGGGGATGTAAGTGTTTCCCTGAGTTCTGCGAGCCACTCTATCAATGTAACCCATCACAAGGAGGGAGGGGCCATGGGAACTCTGAATTTATAGCTGATCGGTAGCACAACCTGGATTAGAACTGAGCCCTCAACCAGTAGGCTCTGATGCTGTCTCCAGGTAAAAGCGTCAGAACTGAGTTAAACTGCAGGACAGGCAGTTGGCATCCCAGAATTGCTGAATAGGGAATAATCCACACACATTTGGTGCCTGAAAGTGTCAGAAAGAAAGTGTTCGGCATGAGCTGTAAAGGAGACCAACAAAGAGTGGAGAACTGGGGTTTTCCCCACACATGGGGGAAAGACTGGCTTTTTTCTATCCGCTGCACCCAGTTCTGCTTTTAAGGAGACCCAAACTAAGATACGCAGTAACAGAATTTTGGGCACATGCTTGCCCCCGATCAAGGCCACAATCCCTGGCTTTGTGCTATAGCTTTGTGTGGCCATGGCTAGGTTTTGACAAATGATAATCCCACAGAAAGCCAGCAAACACATCCCTGGAGTGTGCTACCTCCAGGTCACTCTGTCATTAAGAAGGTGCGCCCTCTCCTTTCCACTAACTGGAAGGCAGAAGTGGTGGTGAGAGACCATGGGTCACGTGAACAAGGATTTTCACCTCCTGTGTGCACACCATCATGTAGCCTCCTTCCACACCGACTCAGGAGTGGCCTCTAGGACCAATAGAATATGGCAAAAGTGACAGGCTGTGACTTCCAAGACTCGTTAGAAGGGGCATTGTAGCAACATTGGTATCTCGGACTCCTCACCCTGGGGGACATGAGACACTGTGCCATAAGACCCTCAAGCAACCCTGTGGACAGGTCTGTGAGAGAGGTAACTGCAGCCCTTGGCTAATATCTGACTGCAACCCCATGAGTCATCTCAAACCAGAACTGTCCAGCCAGGTTGCTCCTAAATTCCTGACCTACAGAAACCATGAGAGACGACAGATGATTGACTTAAGCCAGTAAATTGAAGGGTAATTTGTTACAAAACATTAGTTAACTGTTATGGGTTGAATTGCATCCACCAAAATTCATATGTTAAAGTCCTGCCTCCCTACCAATCCCTCAGAATCTAATGTTATTTGGAGATAGGATCTTTACAGAGGTAATCAAGTTAAAATGAGGTCATTGGGGCAGGTCCTAACTCAACGTGAGTGGCATGCTTATAAAAGAGGCAATTTGGAGAGACACATATGCACACAGGGAGAGCACCATGTGAAGACAAAAGCAGAGACTGGGTGATGCTTCTACAACCAAGCAATGCCAAAGGTTGCCAGCTCCCACCAAAAGGCGTATGGACAGAGACATGGAATAAATTCCCTCTTGCAGTCTCAGAAGACACTGACCCCCAAGACACCTCAACTTGGAGCTTCCAGATCTGTGAGATGATAAATTTTTGTTAGTAAAGCTATCTAATTTGTGGTCCTGTGTTACAGTAGCCTCACAAATGAATGCCATGACTGATCAGAGAACAGCCAAGGGATAGCCGGGCAGCAGAATGGAAGGATCCTGAGCCTTTCACATCTCAGTGAGGAACCCCCCCTCCAAACGAGCTCTGGCTTCCATGTGCCAAAGAAAGAAACTTCTCTCTTATTTAAGCCACTGTTCTTTTGGTCTCTACCACATGCAGCTGAAGCTATATCCTCCCATCCAAGTACTAAGCAGGCCTCACCCTGCTTAGCTTCCGAGATCAGATGGGATTGGGTGCGTTCAGGGCTGAAGCTATATCCTAATACAGCATCTAAAACTTCCTTCTCACATGTACTCCCCTCTCTCCAGCATTCATATGGAAATGATTTCCCCTAAATAAATAAATGGAGCCCTGCACTATCATCGATGGGGAAACTGCCTTCCTTCCACATGGAGACTTAGCACTTCCTCCATGTGACAAGCAGGTAGTCTTGGGCTGGAGGAGATGTGGAGCGCCAGCTCCCCACTCTCACCGTGAAACAGCAGCAAGTCCTGGTGGGGCCAAGGCAGAGGCCCTGCAGAGGCCAAAGGAGAAGCCAGGCTGTAGTACAAGAATTCTTGCGGATTCGTGTGACAGAAAGCCAGCATACAGTGGCTTAAGTAAAGAGGGGTTTATGGCTCAAAAACTAAAAAGTCCATGGGGGAGACAGGCTTTAGGTGCAGCTCTATCCAGGGACTCAAACAATGTCATCAGAAATCTATCATTCACCATCTCTTGGATCTGATTTTGTGTGTACTGGGTTAACACACAAGCAGGTAAATATGGCAACAACAGCAGCAGGCTTCTATTTTCCTGGCATGGTAGCAAACAAGATGCCTTCTTTCCCAAATTTCTGGCAGACATTCCGGAGCTAATGTTCATTGGCTCAGCCTGGGGCATGTAACATCCAGTGTGGCTCTTGCTGCCAGGTCTGGGACAGGTACCCACCAATGGACCTGGACTGGAAGATGAGCCCCACTGAACTGCGAACCACATCGGCCAAGTGTAGGGGTGCTGTGGTTTCCACCCCAGGAATCAAGGTGCTGTTACCAGCAAGCCACTGGATGATGATGGGCGTGTTCTACTTGGCTGTTGTTTCACACAGCAGGAGGACTGAGAAAATGACTCTAATCGTGGAGTGGCCAGCATGTGCCAGGCCAAAACATCTTGGCCAGGGCAAAACACAGCCAGCCCATCCATGTGGAGGGGAGACCAAGACCTCGGCCCAATTTGGGCCCCAGATTAAGTGAGTTGGCACTTCCCTTAAACCAGGGGTGGGAGACTTCTTTAATGCACACAGTTATGCACCTTCTTGGGGCAGAACACCTTTTCATGATCCTCAGGTGGTGCCCAGTTTTATCCTCAGATGTGGTCTTGGCTCTTGCCAACAAGGCCTCTGCTCTCTGGCTCCTTCCTGTCCCCCATTGTGAGTCACACACACACTCTATCTCTCCCTCTCTCTCTCTGTCTCTCTCTCTCCCCTCCATCACCAGTCCAAGCCCATCCCTCCTTGGTCCTCCATTCCCTTCAGTGTACGTTCACCACGGAGCCCCTCCTTCTGGTCTGCAGCACCCTACAAGCCTAAGCTCACTTGCAGCCCCCACTTATACTCTAACTCATTCCTGCAGAGGATTCTGGTCTCCCCAACAACCCTGGGGGTGCCCAGGGGCTGGGCTTCCTCCTTGCTTCCTCTCCCCAACCAGACCCTCCCCTTTCCGGGCAGAGCATAGACAGGTTGCATCTATCTCAAGGGGAGATAACCTCACATCTGGAGCCACTACAAAGCAAGAGAGCTAACAGTCAAGCCAGAGTGGCTTCCCAGAGGTGGCAGTGGGTATCAGGGTTTACTTGGGCTGCAGCAGAGTTACTGAAGCTATCTGGAGCCCTGACCCATCCCAGGCAAGAAGAGACCTAAGGGCAGATACAACTGGTAAGTAACTCAGGCCTGGGTATGATCCAGGATAAGGAGGAAGTGAGAGAGGATTGTGTAGCTAAGGCTATTTTTACCTCGACCTGTGCAAATAGAGGTGTGGGCTGGTCCGGCCAGTTCTTCCCCTTCCCTAAATGCCTGGCAGCTCCCACTGGGTTGGAAGACAGAGAGGAGGGATGGGAAGAGGAAAAGCAGTTGTGAGAACTGTCCCCAGGGGCCCAGGGGCTCCCATCTAGGGCCTATGAACTCAGAAACTCACAGTCTGCCTCCCAGTAGCCAGCCACACACTCCCACTGGCAAGCAGTGTGGATTGGGGCTGGAATCAAAGCCAGGGGTCAGCCTGGGGTCAGAAATTAGGCTGTACTGAGGCCTATAAACAGGTACACACCATCCTGGGGTCATGGGTCACTGGGCTGGGGCCCATGATCAGTATCAAAGGTTAGTTTGGGTCAAGACCCATGATAAGGGTAAGGGATCAGACTGGGGGAGGGATCAGTCTGTGGTCATGGTTAATTCTGGGTGGAGGCCCTGGTTCATGGTTAGGGATCAGCCTGTGGTCAACGGTCAGATCCAGCCTAGAGTCAGGAATAGGTCTAAGCAGGAAAGGCCTAGAGGAGCTCCATTCTCTTGCTTACCAACTTTCACTGACACCCACTCTTGGCATATCATCCCAAGCAGAGGCCCCAAGAAGTCTTCCCAGAGGGGGGCGACTGACATCAGTTCAAACCCAAAAGCAAGACAAAGTTACCCCTGAGCAATGTGTGGAGGACACGATTCCTGGCAGGAGGAACAGCCCAGGCGAAGGCATGGAGGCATGAAAAGAATGGTATTCTGTCTGGAAAGCTTGGGTGGGGTGAGACCAGCCTCCAAGGCCAGGATAAGGAGGGGAAAGAAAGGTTTCCCTCAGAGCCGGGAGAGGGCCGCATTAAAACTGGAACATAGGGGCACCTGGGCAGTTGAGTCAGTTATGTGTCAGACTCCTGGTTTTGGCTCAGGTCATGATCTCACGGTTTATGAGTTGGAGCCCTTATCGGGTCCCAAGCTTGACAGTGCACAGAGCCTGCTTGGGATTCTCTGTCTCCCTTTTTCTCTCTCTCTGCCCCTCCTCTGCTCACTCGCTATCTCAAAAACAATAAATAAATTAAAAAAAAAAAAGTAGGAACCTGGAAAACAAAGGACAGCAACTGCTATGGGTTTGGGGAAGAATTATTCATGCATTCATTTTGTAAGTATGAATAGAAGATTTACCGAGTGTCGGGCACCATTCCAGGGACTTCAGATACGTTGGGAGCAAAGCACCTGAAAATCCCTGCCCTCAGGCAGCTTCTGTTCCAGCAGGGAGAGAGAGACAATAAAATCTAATAAAATAGATTAAGGAATATTTAAGGACATGGCAGCTGAGAAGGTGGTAAGTGCATGGGGGTGAGTGTAGATGTGGGTGAGGGGCCAGGAGTTGGCATGCAGGGAGCAGTTTGCAGTATTCAGTACAGATACCTGAAGGAGAGCATTGCCAGCAGAGGGAAGAGCCAGTGCAAAGACCTAAAAGCAAGAGTTGGCCAGCAATGAGTTATTGGAAAGGCAAGGAGTCCAATGTGACAGAAGACAAGACTAGAGGGCAAGGGGGCAAGGATCCATTGGAGCCCTCACTCAGGTCTACAGGCACTTGAACTGAAGAGCAACAGGTCTCAGTTATGTTTTTTAAAAACAAATTTTTTAAATCTATACTTATTTGTGTGTGAGAGAGAGAGCACGCGTGCGCGAGTGGGGTAGGGGCAGAGAGGAGACACAGAATCTGAAGCAGCCTCTAGGCTCTGAGCTGTCAGCACATGGGGCTCAAACTCACAAACCTAGAGATCATGACCCGAGCAGAAGTCAGACACTTAACTGACTGAGCCATCCAGGTGCCCCAGATCTCACTTATATTTTAAAATAGTCAGCTTTGGAGAGAGAGGTTAAACAACACCTCAGAGATACAAACAGGAAACTAGCACATAAGACCAACCCAGCTTCTTCAAAAGAAAGTTTACAGGGCGAAGAGACATGCAGGGCACCTCTGTATTAAATTCCCGTGTGTGAACCTGATTTAAACAAACAAGGGGTTTTCTAAAGCAGTTCTAAGGCAAAGAATGAAAAATTTTAACAACCCGAATATTTACCGTTATTAAGGAATGGAGCCTTGGATGGAAAATGATATTGTGTGATAATGCTATGGCGGTCATTTTCTTTTCTTTATCTCTTTATCCTTTGGAGATAAAGTGAGATATTTACAGATAAAAATTGCCTCCAAATATTGAGGTTGAAGTGGGGACACAGGGAATAAACTAAGTGATTTGGAAACAAGGGTGCTCATTATATTATTTTATCCATGTTGTATATTTTGTAGCCCTTCTTAAGAAATTAAAAGATAATAATCACCAGCCTGGCTGCTGAGATTAGAGAGTGGGGGGCCCAGGAGGAAGCCAGAAGTTATGAGGAAGCTACTGTCCTGAACAGGAAAGGGATGAGATGAAGATGAACTGACCCAGGAAAGGAAGGGCGGAGCAGGGAGGGGTTTGCCAGAGAACTTTCCCTGGTGAGACATCCCCCTGGCTCCTGCATTTGGTTTTGCCCTCTGGCCTTGCTCATTCCTTTCCTCCCTCACTCTCAAATTTCCTTCCTCTGCCCCCTCCCCTCACCCCACATCTCTACTTCCCACCTCTCTTCTCCAGAGAGCTTCTCCCTGGCCCAGTTCCTGGCCCTATGCAGGGGTCTCACTCCACAGGTATACCTCCATAGTGGGGTTGCCAGTCACCACCCCTCTGCAGCCCCCCAGACCTGTTCTCTCCATGCTGAGGGCTACCTTCTCTAGGTTTCCTCCAAAGAAGAAAAACTGTTTCTGCAAGAGCTTCTTTCCCTCTTCAGACGGTCCCCTCAGCCGTGCTGGCCCAGCTTGGCAGACACGGAGTGGGCCCCCCCTTGGCAAGGAGATCATGACCTGGGGTTTGCTGTTCTCCTTCCTGGAAAGGAGTCTTCTCTTGGGCAAGATCTCTCCCCCACCAAGCAAGGTTACAGCTAGGAGGGGGCTGACCCTGGCAGGAGGAGGAGAAGGGGAGGACCTCCCTGGGATTCCCTGAGACTGCCTTGCTTGAACAGCTCTGAACTCCCTGCCTTCACCCACTGGCTCCCTACCTTGAGAAGGGGACTGTGGTCTGTACTGGGAGGCTGGACCCTGGACGCAAGACCCCCGACCCCACCAAGATTCTCCAGCCCCAAAGCCTCTGCACCATGAAGGCTGGACTGAGAGTCTTGGCATCAATCAGTGAGGCCCAAGGCTGGAATAGGAGGAAGGGGCTCCTTGATACTTTCCCAGCACAAGCCCCTCGGGAACGCAAGAAAGTGGGAGGTCGTATTGTTTGCCAAACTGGTGTGATGAGGGTTTAGAGTCGATATTAACTGTAATTCTAAAACAGTAAAGACAAGCTGTATTTCTTGGACCTAGGAGTTTGTGAACTGAAAGTCCCACCCACGTGAAAGGGAAGGCAGGGAAGGGAATCCAGAGCTTCTGGCTCCAGTGAGGCCCTAGCCTGGGCACGCCAGACTGTAGATTGCAGACCGCGGTCCCTGCCCAGCAGCTGGGCAGCAGGCTCCTTCATAGCCTATGGGCAGCCAACAGGGTCTCTGCCCCTTTCACAAAGTCCTGGGAACCCTTAAATAGTTGTTTCCACAGGAAGGCTCCCCCCCACCCTCACCACATGTTCAGAAAAATCAGAGGACAGAGCCTGGGTTGATGTTCTGATAATAATCATAGTAATAAGATGATAATGAGATGCATTTAAGGAGTATGGCCATACATCTGTGGGGATAGTTAGGCTGTAGAGATCACAGAGGGCTCTTTGCTAGACTTCTGTGGCTGTGGACCAGAAGAGAGACCATAGACAGGCTCTCCTCACCTCGCCTAGGTCCCTTGCTCTGTCTGCCCAATCTTCAACCACAGCCCCGGTCCTGGAGCCCACCCTGCAGTCTGGAAGTCACACGGTGGCTGCTGCAAAGGGCCCAGGTAAGACCCTAGGTCCTGTTGATGGTGAAGAGGAAGTCAGCCAGATGCTTTCACCCCCGCCCTTCAAGGACCAGGATAATGGGTGTGCCTGACTTTTTCCAGGCCTGGGTGTGCTCTGTCTTCTCTGCTCTTGACAACCCAAAGTTGGGCCCATCCCCTTCTGGAAACAGCAGCCTCCATATCAATGGCCAGGGTTTTCTCTCCCTGTCTCAGCTCCCACCTGGAGCTTGCAGGTGAGGTAAACTTGCCCCGACAGAAACACCTGCTGGGCCCATGTGCCCTCACCTAAGCAGGCGATGGCCTGCAGCGTCCTGTCTGAGGTACGACAGACCTGTCCGGACCGGTCCCCACCACGACAGCCATTCTTTGTCTCCCTTGTCCCAAGTTTTGCTTCTGTGTTGATATATGAACATGAATTAAACATTAAATTGATATATTAAAATAATTCATAAAATTTCATATTTACTAATATCCATTAAGTTAAAACGAACTACAGTCTTCTTCACTTGTGCTCTCCATACCTTGTTTTAATATCAGCATTATAAGACCTCATAAAATATCTTAGAAAACATTCTGTCTTCTTTGTGGCTATCGAGCAGTTTGATTACATAAAAATCATCTATTCCTTAAAGGTTTTAGAATTCTCCTATAATAATCCCAAACATCTCAATAGACTGAAAATTCTAATAAAATGAATTCTTTCTCTAACATTTTCCAACTTAATTCTCCATCATTAACATGGACAATGGAGATTAATGTTCCTCATTATTCCTGATATGTGAGTCTATGTATTTATTTACCATGGATTCTTGTCTCTGCCACTCCCTCCCCACACATACAATCCTTTATTGAATTGGTAGAGTTTTCTTTGTTTCATTTTTCCTTCCTCCTTGCTGTTTAGGACTTACATAGAAGCTCTATTTATTTTTCAGCGAATACCCTTAAATTTTTTTTTTTTTTTTAATATTTTTATTTATTTCTAGGAGAGAGAGAGAGAGACAGCGTGAGCAGGGGAGGGTCAGAGAGAGAGGGAGTCACAGACTGAAACAGGCTCCAGGCTCTGAGCCGGCAGTCAGCACAGAGCCCGACGCGGGGCACGAACCCACGAACCGCGAGATCATGACCTGAGCGAAAGTCGGACGTTTAACCGACTAAGCCACCCAGGCGCCCCGAGAATACCCTTAAATTTTTAACACACACGCTATTCTCTCGTGGCATCGATTATGTTACTTACTTATTCCTTCTGTCTGTTTTGTCCCACCCACATTATCTTACTTTTCCAGGAACTCTGCCCAAGGTCAACTGCACACTGATTTACAGGAACACAGGGCTGAGAGGAGGGGAGGTGAGTGTGTAAATTTAGATCTCCTGTGGGGTTAGTCTGAGCTCTTCCTGGGGTGGGAGTGCTCTGACACCTATGGGGGTCCTCTGCCCTAGGAGTGAGCTTGGAGAGACAGCCTGCTACTGTAGTCCAGAGCACCCTCCTGAGACTCATTCCCTCTCTGCCCCTAGTTACCCAGAACCTTGCCCCTAACTCCACCTCCCACCTCATGCTGGCCAAGCTGTGCTCTGAGACATGTCCCTGGGAGTAGGTATGCCCATCCACAAGGATACACACTTGCATGCCCTTATTCACAGACACACTCACGTGCACACACACAAAGACGTTGCAGTAAGCATTTGACCAAGAGACTGTGGCTGCTGTGAAAGAGTAAATGGGGAGTCCTCCCCTCTAGAGTCTCCCAGAATCACTGCACCATGACCCACAAGCCAGGTTGCACGATGACAGACTCTTGACCCCTGGACTGAACTGACCTTTGGGATTTTGAGGAAAGGAGTTCCTTCTTGAGTCATCCCTTTTGTGCCCAGATGAGGCTTTCTCCCAGAGTAGAAGACCTAAGTCTGCTCTTCTGTCTCCCAGAACAGGTGCTCTCCCTCTCCCTTCAGTTTCCATGCCTCGGTTTCCCCTCTGTGGTAGCCTTAGGCATGTATCACTTAGACCTCCCCTCAAGAAAAAACTTGCCATTCAGCTGTGTGGAATGCACTGAGCAACAACCTCTCGAGGTAGCACCTTCGGATCATTTGAGTTGAGGGCCTGCTCTTCCCAGACAGCCACCCGCTCCCGCCTCGCCATCCACAGAGCACAGTGACCTAAGGCATCCGTGCGCACTCTCTGCTCTAGAGCTCCCTGCTAGGCTGGGGGAGGCTCTTTCCAATCCTGCTTTCTCCCTCTTTGTCTTTCACAGGCCTCACTGCCATCCCATAAAAGTCAATATGGGAAGTTTAGCATCTACTCACAAGAGGACCTGAATCGATTCACCTAAAGCTGGCAGCATCCCCTCTGTTCACTCTAAGCCCTGGCCTCCAGGATGAAGGGCTGGGATGGCGTAGGCCATTTCATACCTGATCTCTGAACCAGGCTTCCTTTCCCCACCAGGCAAGTCAGGACAATTCTCCCTCCACCACCTGTACTCCCACAAACTTTGTTTTCTTCCTAAGTGCAGCTATAGCACCACCAGAAATTCCCACAGAGCCCTGGTCAAGCAGTGCTAAGCTCCACAGAGGGGCAGCCTGTGTCTAAGCTACTGTGACATCTGCAGGGCCCATCGCTGGCCAGCACCTGTGTAGGTAGGTGATACATGCGGGCTGAAGGAATGCCATTTCTGTCTGCCGTTAGAGATGAGATGGAGGGCACACTGCTTCCTAAATACCTGTCTGGACCCCTCTCGCCTTCTACCAAATCACAGCTTGGAGTTAAAATGCATTTTCTCCTGGGAAGAACTCGCCCCAAAGAAGGGCAGTACTGAGGCCTAGAGAGACTGCAACCACACAGCAATGCGGATGGTTCTGAAAGGGCACTCCTGGAGCAGTGATGACCCAGACAGCTCCCTGCGTGGACCCCACCACGCAGGCCAACACCATACCGTGGTCCCCAGGGGCCCTCCCACTCTGGGGCAGAACCACACCACCAGTGTGCTCCTGAGCTGGGAGACTTGAAGCAGCGAGAGCACGACTCAGGGACATTGGAAAGGACCGGGGGGAGACCAGAGTGGCACCCACTGCAGGAATGAGGCAGGAAGCCAGGCAGGCAGCTTCCAAATGAGTAACTGCAGAGTCTTTCCTGCAGAACCTGTCATCACGGGGAAAGGCAAGTGACTGCCTCTTCCTTTTCCCCCCATCTCCAGCACCCCTGTGATTTCTGGCAGCTGGAAGGGTGCTGAGGGGAGGGGGTGGGACGGGGAGAGTAGAGCTACAGACTGGGGACAGATTCTAGGAAACCAGGAAGAGACACCTCAGGACAGAATATACCAGGGAGGAGTTGATGCAAAAGGACATGGGGGAACAGGGAGCAGAGGGTGGCTGTGGCCCGCTCCCCAAGCCTGGACTGGTGAGGCAAAGGCCACCTCTGTATGGGGAACAGAGATCACAGTCACTGCTTCCCACGCCCTCAGGTAGCCTGCCCCTGTCCCTCAACTTCTGCTACCCCCCCC
>NW_024082552.1:0-127019 GCF_003009895.1 Hyaena hyaena
GGGCATGGAGGAGGGCACTTTGGGGATGAGCACTGAGTGTTATGTGGAAACTAATTTGACAATAAACTATTTGTAAAAAAAAAAAAAAAAAAGGTGCAAAATTCCATTTATAAAATAAAGATATCATGGGGATGTAATATACACCATAGGGCCTATGGCCAAAAATATAATATGTGTATATATATGTATATAGTGACATAGGGTAACTGAAACTAATGAGGTGATAATTTTGTAATGTATAAAAATATCAAATAACTACCTTTATATACTAAAAATTAACAATATCCTATGTCAATTATAACTCAATAAAAACAAAATATAAAAAGTAAAAATACACTGTAATATTTGAAAGTAAAAAAGTATAAATATATTTAAAAATAAAACAATCATGGTTTTAATACTGTAGCAAAAATATAAACCTTAACAAGAAATCCAGTAATGTAAGAAACCTATAGTTTCTTTTTTTTTTTTTTTAATTTTTTTAATGTTTTATTTATTTCTAGGAGAGAGAGAGACAGCGTGAGCAGGGGAGGGTCAGAAAGAGAGGGTCACAGACTGAAACAGGCTCCAGGCTCTGAGCTGGCAGTCAGCACAGAGCCCGACGCGGGGCTTGAACCCACGAACCGCGAGATCACAACCCAAGCGAAAGTCGGCCGCTTAACCGACTAAGCCACCCAGGCGCCCCAGAAACCTATAGTTTCTAAACAAAGTTTACATCTTTATTTTTCATAAATAATGTTCTGTGTACTAACATATCAATATTTCTTTTTGTGATAAAAAAACATTCCAACTTATTGTTTTACCCTTTCTCTTTTTTACACTATGTCTAACACAAGGATTTGGGTACAAGTAGTTAATTTGAGAGAAGATTTCAGGAAATAAAAGCAAAGTAGTGGAAAGCATGGGAAAGGGAAGCAGAGGAAGGAAAATAGAGGTATATTATCAAGGTCTCTGCGATAGGCAGTATGGGTTCAATCTCCCCAGACCTCTGGAAACATATGAAATGCCTTCCAGAATGCTTTGTTCAAAGGTTGAGGAATGGAAGCATAAACCCACTGGTTTTGTTCCTTTGCTCTAAGGTTGAACTCAGAGCCACCAGCTTTTCAGTGCCCTGGGTTTACCTGTGTACAGGTGCAACAGGCTCTCATAGCTTCTGCTTCTCTTGAAATGTAATGTGGAATATCTAAAAGCACCTGTTGTTACACGTAATGCCTTTATAATTATTTGAAATAGAGTAATCCCCTAAATTTGTCTTTTGTGAGTAAACCTGTAATATTGTACAAGCCTTGTTGAACATGTTCACATTCTTTCCAACTCATTTTTTTAAGTTACACAAGAAAGTAAAAAAAAAAAAAAATCACCTCCTTTCAGACATCTATTTTTATTGGATATTCTAAAATTTGGTCATTATATATATTTACATTACAATACCAGATAATTTTGCTTTACAAGATTACTCTTTTTTTTTTTTTTCCTTGATAATCAACAGCAACAGAGTATACATTAACTTATTTGTCATCTGGTACTATTATATACAACCTCTTGCACTTTTTCAAAAAGAAGTATGCATAATAATTCAAATGTATGCAAATGTAGGTACTTTTTTTCAACCTGTTAACTGATGACCACACTATAATATATAGGCCACCATTTTTTATGTTCCATTATTTTCTATTTTCTATCTTAAATGGAGATTACCAGATATCAAATTCTGATTTATTAACTCTACATTAATCCAAGTTAACAAAAGATACTAAATTAAAAAAAAATTAATGTTTATTTACTTGTGAGAGAGAGAGAGGCAGAGACAGACAGAGCATGAGTGGGAGAGGGCCCAAGAGAGAGTGAGACATAGAGTCTGAAGCAGGCTCCAGGCTCTGTGCTGAGCTGTCAGCAGAGTCCGACATGGGGCTCAAACCCACAAGTGATGAGATCATGACCTGAGCCAAAACTGGACACTTAACTGACTGAGCAACCCAGGTGCTCCAAAAGATACTAAAATTATAATATAAGCTGGTAGACTACATGTAGACTAAGAGTGATTTTAATAACTTATTTGAAAGATTAAAAATATATGAAAAAAATTTAAGATGGGAGAAAACTGTAAATTTGGCATAAATTGATAAGAACAAAACTTTTATGAAACATCAGTTATTGTAACTTAATTTTGTTTAACATAATTTTACTTGTTTAAATATTTTGTAGCCAAAATAATTCACTTAATAAAAATGATCTAAAATTTAGAAAGTCCAAGCTAAATGTTTTTTTATTTAAAAAATAATTTTTTAGAACTCTAGTAAAGTAAGTAGTATGTAATATATTAAGTATATGGAAATGATTTCAATAAACATGACTCACTGACATACATAAGTTTGTCTACTGATGTTCTGGGTGCTTTAGAACTTAGCAATTTGTTCTTTATCTGCCCCTGACCCCTTCCCCTTCTTCTTCCATGCCCAAAATAGCCACTTTTGGCAGCTCACTATGGCTTTCATTCCATATGGTTGTCATGTGACTCATGCCAGGCTACAAAGAGATCTTCCTGTAAAATATCTCCTTGAGCTTTTAGTAAAGACTAGACCTTTTTTTTTTCTTTTTTGAGATTGATAAACACATAAAATGTAGATCTAGGTTTGGCTGAGGTCATTTTTAAGGTGTTTGTTCTAGTCTACAGAGAAAGGCTACTCTTGATGAGCCAATTGTGAGAACCAGAATTCCAATAGCATCATTGGAGGACCTGGAATAGTTAGGCCTTGAGTCAAGCTATGTTCCTGGACATTCTAGTCACAGGGCAATCACTTCTCTCTTTGTTTGGCTTACTTGATCCTGATGTTGAATTGTATACTTTTTTTTCTTTTTGAAGTAAACTTTATTGTGAGAAATTGTATACAAAATGCCATTCTCATTCTTTAAGAATAGGATAACTATTTTTACATGTACAGACCAGCTTAAAATTTCATAATAAAAATATCCAAAACAAAGAAAATTGATAAATAAGGGATCTGTGAATAGGTCGGGGGTGGGGAATGTGTAAAAAATATCTCTATGGAAGAGTATAACCTGCAGGTATTACTATCATAAATCCAACATCAAATAATATGTCATGTGGCAATAAAAACCAGATATCTGAACAAGCCAAATGTATAGCTATATATGTTAACATGTGTGTATACATGTGTGTGTTTATACACGTAAATGGATACTTATGCATATATATGCATATTTATGCATATTTAGTTGATAGTACAGTTTATCTCAATTATTATATATACTTATTTCTTTCTCACTAGTTTCTCATTTATCTGTCTCAGTGACTCTATTAGCAGCGAAGTGTGTGGCTTTTTTCTTTAATACATTTTACTTTAAAATAGAGAATGCATGTATCATAGAACTACATTTTTATTTAATGAGGAGAGAACAATATATAACCGCATAACAATATAAAAGTTTGCAGTATTTTGGAATCTTAGATTTTTTTAAAACTCAGATTTTTACATATATCTTATCTGGTATTATACAAGAGTGAAATTAGTGAGATACAGGAGACTCCATATCTGGTCTCACCTCTGATATTAATGAACTCTCTTACACTGGGTAAATCAACTAAGTATTCCTAGTCTCAAATTTCTCATCTGTTACGTGGTGGGGAAAACAAGGTAGGTGAAGATATGGTTCAGATTAATGACTGCCAACGTTTTTCAACCCCAAATTCATTTACAGTATTGTACTTATGATTTGAAAGATATGTCAGCCATATTATATTAATTAGGTTTACATTGATTTGTCTTCATTTTTTTATTTTTAAATTTTTTAATGAATTTTGGATACATTCAGAACTTTGGGTAAGAAGAGAATGACCAAAGGTAACATCTATCTAAGACCCTTATGATTATATTTATTTGGTTAGGCTTTATGACTGTGGTAATTTATGATTTTCAAAAGATTTTCTGAAATGAAAATAGCTTCTGAATTGCTACTGAAAACCTTTTTGACTCTAAGCAGTCCAAAGAACCCAGGTTAAAAATAAATGGTTTCTGGGGTGCCTATGTGGCTCAGTTGGTTGAGTGACTGACTCAGCTCAGGTCATGATCACAGTTTGTGAGTTTGAGCCCTTCGTGGGGCTCAGCACTGACAATATGGAGCCTGCTTGGGATTCTCTCTCTCTCCCTCTTTCCCTGCTCCTCTCTTGCTCACTTTTCCCTCTCTCGCAAAGGAAATAAACTTTTAAAAAAATGGTTTCTAAGGTTCCTTCTAGCTCTAATATTCCACATTTTCCTGGTTTTGTTTTTTTCCAATATTCTATAATATACATATTATGCTTCATATATCCTAATATATCACAACATAGCCTATATTCTAGGTATGGTTAGTTGAGAGCATTTGCAGGAAATTCAACTAATTTGCACTCTAAGTAAACACAGCTCTTAGCAGTAGTTGCTCTACAGTGAATTATTTAGCATACCTGGAACCTTTGATGCTCTTCTTCATTCAGTAGAGCACACCAGCTTCCCCGGTTGTCCTCATTTCATTTTAGTCCCAGCAAGAGATCAGAGTTTAACCTCAGCTTTCTCAGTTATTGAGTATGACATGCCTTCTTTCCATAGAACATTGCAGACTATAAGACAGACTATGAAGAAAAAAAAATTCAGAACACCTCCAAAACCAGAAACAAATCGCCCTCTCTGCCCCTAGGCACTTACAGGCACAGGCTGTGTGTCCCTTTTTTTTTTTTTTTTCTTTTTTTTGGTCCCTTTTCTTAAGGCATCAAGTCAAAAAGGAGGCTACACCCAGGCAAAGAGGAAGTATTTTACTTTCTTATTGCAATCTAAAACATGTCTAACAGCCTTGTAAGTGACCCCATTGTCTGTTTACTGACATTCTTTGAAGGAAACATCTACTTCCACACTCAGAGGTATAATCTAGCACTGTGGCTCAAAGGAAGCCTGTGCAGTGATCCATTGAGTACATTAACCAAAGCACATAATCTGAGATAATAGCCAGTATTATGTACCACCATTGCTTAGATGCCAACACCATAGCTCAAGTTAGTTTGTCATCCTCATGCCATTTCCTTGTTAAACTTTCACTTACATAGTGAGCTCAGAGTTCAACTACAAATGTAATCACCTTTGCACATGATCTTTGAAGTTTTTTGTGGTCCTCATTAATTTAGCATCAGTAAATATTGAAATGGTATAGCCTTGGCTAGAATTTCTTAGACTGCCTATCTTAAGAATAATTTTTTTTATATTTAGTACTAATCTCTGGCAGAGATGAAAAAATAAAAAGAGAGATCCTATCAACAAATGCTTTATCTGGTGACTTCCTCTATGTTCAATGATAAATCTTAAATCAGTATTTACCATTTTTATTCTTCATACTATTTTTCAGTCATTCCTCTGTACTTTCATTTTTCCTGACAGCTCTGGTTTTGTCGCTTAGAAGAAAATGGATTATTTTTTGTTGTAACTCAGACATCAATTGTAATTACTTCAATAGCGATAGTATGTTTTTCCTCAAGAAGAGCTACAAGATGGGGAAAGCAAAAACTAATGGTCATCATTCATTCTTTTGGGCTCATTACTCAAGTAGCCATTTATTTCTAAGAGGAAAATAACATTTTCTGAGTATAATTTACATCCCAACAACTGCCGGCCTTGCATTTTGCAAAACTACGGAAAAATACTACTTGTTTATCATTATTGAACATGCTAGGAACTGCAATGACATTTTATTGATTATAAATCACAAAATCCTGACGTTTAGCTCCTTTAACCCTGATGGCTCCTTAAAAGGGTGTTAAATGCACTCAAGGATAGTGAACTGCAAGTTCTTACACCAAAATTCTTGATCTAAGAGAATATAATAGAAACCATGAGAACAAGCATACATCTCCCACCTGTAATCCCTCACATATTTAGAGACTGTCACTAATAGGAAAGGCAACACTGTTTCCCTGATAAGATCCTTCCTGTCCATGATGACGGCAGGGATGCCATGGATATAAGCAAATCTTCTCTTCTACTTCCCTCATGGAGGAAGATCTTGCCTTTGACATGCCATGAAAAGACATGAAAAGAAGAGGGGTCATCATTTGCATTTCCCTTAAACAGGAGTCCATTCAGTCCTCTGCTTCCCTAGTTGTCATAACAAAAGGAGATACTCTGAGAATAGAGCAGCACTCTAAAATCCTAAGGACATGCCCAACCAAATTATGCAAAAAAAAAAAAAAAAAAAAAAAAAATTGTGTGTGCTTATTTAGATATTATCCACATTCATACAGATTATATCAGTTGATGCTACCTGTAGGTAAAAAAAAAAAAAGTCATGTATATAAANTTGCCTTTGACATGCCATGAAAAGACATGAAAAGAAGAGGGGTCATCATTTGCATTTCCCTTAAACAGGAGTCCATTCAGTCCTCTGCTTCCCTAAAAAAAATAACAAAAGGAGATACAAAAAAAAAAAAAAAAAAAAAAAAAAAAAAAAAAAAAAAAAAAAAAAAAAAAAAAAAAAAAAAAAAAAAAAAAAAAAAAAACACTTTAATTGTGTGTGCTTATTTAGATATTATCCACATTCATACAGATTATATCAGTTGATGCTACCTGTAGGTAAAAAAAAAAAAAGTCATGTATATAAAATGAATGAAGGACAAGGTAGCCAGAATTATAGTATCTTGTTTGCAAAACCTTTAATATAAATTTATTATTTTATTGTCAAGATAATATAAAATGATTGATTCCTCTAACATTTAGTAGGTATTAAGTATGAAGTGCTATGTTCTTATGATATATATTAGTGAATAAGTGGCAGATGAAATCTCCTACCCTCATGCAACTTACTTTGTAGTGAAAAGAGATTAATGATAAGCAAATACATGTTTATATATATGAAGTATATCAGACCTGTCATGTTCCATGGACTTCACAAATATCTCATGCTTCTAATCTATTCTTAAAAACATTTTTTTCTGAATGGATGCAAACCTAAAGCCCATTAACATATCTATAAGGACATAGATGCTTTGGCAAATAGCCCCCCTCAAGTTTATTATATGATGTAGCAATTCTGGTAATCAATTACTTATGCCATTACCTACAGATATCCCATGATATATTATTACATTGTTCCTACTATTCCATAATGATGTGGTATGTATTCAATAATAGTGGTCTGTACAATGTGGAAAAAAGTGCAGTAGCAGGGACATAGAAGTGTAATGAGAAATTATAACCAAGTGGAAGAGAATCACAGATCAATATATAATCACCTTAAGGAAGCCACACAATTAATCATTTGCTCAATTGCAATAAGAACCTAAAGTAAGTTTCATTTTGCTTACCAGAAAACTCTACAAATACTGCCTAAAAGAGGATCAGTCTAAAATAATGAAATGGGATTATACATTATCTTTTTAAATATGTATTTATTTTTAAATACATTTATTAATATTAACAACTATGTCAAAAATCGTAATTGTCAAAATATTTATATACACTTTTAAATTGACTGGATTACTTGAACACATTTCATTTAAAAGTAATGTGTTAGAACTGGGCAAATAAAAATGAAAAGCACTAGGTAGCAGAAATGCACCAGGTAGCAGAAAATCACCAGGTAGCAGAAATGCAAAAGATAGAAATAGCGTGTACCGATTAACAGTTATCTAGACAAAAAATGCTAAGTGCCATATATCATAGAACTGAATGCTAGGGAAGTAGAGTGGGAGGGACCATTTCTGTTTGCCTTTGAAGAAAGTAGAATTTGATATTAGGTATGTGATATGGATAGGCATTATCTATAACTGTTTCAGCTTTCTATTGCCTTATAGCAAATTACCTGACACATAGCAACTTAACACAGTTTTTAAAATCTCATCATTTCTTGGGGTCAAGAATTTGGGCAAGACCCGCATGTATATACAAACAAGATGTTGGCTGGTTACATTCTTACCCAGAGGCTCAGTGGGGAAAGGATCCAGTTCCAAGTTCATTTAAGCTATTGACAGAATCCATTCCCTTAGGTCAGATGCCTGAGGGTTCATGTTTTTGCTGGCTGTTGGCTAGAGGCTGTTCCTAAAGCTTAGTTTTCCTGAAGTTTCTAGAGGCCATCTGCAGTCCCTTGTCATGGTAGTTCTCCATCATGGTTGCTTATACTAAATCTCTTGTCCTTGTCTACTAAAGGAACATGATAACACATATAGCCTAACAAAGATGACATCTTATCTCTTTTGCCATATTCATTCATTAGAAGCAAGTCACTAGGACCAGCCTGCACCAAGGGCAGGAGATTACATAGGAACATGGGCACAAGAAAGTGGGAAATCACTGTGGATCACAGTAGAATATATTTGCCACAATAACAAATAACCCAAAAAATCTTACTAACTTAAAGAAGCATTTATGTCTTGCTTACGATACAGGTTGGTATCTGCCACAGCTGGTATGTGATGCCACTGTAAATGTCTTCTCATCTCAGGATTCAGACTAAAGAGGAGCCCATCTTTGGAAGATACCACTTGTATGGTAAAAGGAGAAGAACAATAGACCTGATAGAAACATTTGATTCATTTCTAAAATAACTACTCAAATATAATGTATAAGGTCATGCATATAACATTGGTCAGAGAATATCACAAGAGAATAGGAAAGGATATTCAATACCCTTGAAAGTAAAGGGAGGAACACTGTTTGGGAACCAGAGGCCAATCTACTAAACTCTGAAGTGAAGATCTTAGGGGAGGTTTCAGGGCAGTCATAAAATTGGTAATCCATGGGGCATATATAAAAGATCTGAAGGTTTCCATTTAGAAGAAAATCTATAGGGTGTAGGCTGAAAACTGATTATTTTGAGTTTTTGCATTTTCAACATTTTTACATTCTTAGCATTACAACTGATTCTCCCAAACCACCTTTCAAACACTGGTTGAAAATATAATGTCTGCTGATGAAGACTTCCAATATAATTGGATGAAAATACTGCCTACTGTAGCAGGAGGCAAATCTTTTTTTTTTTTTTTAACATTTATTCATTTTTGAGAGACAGAGAACATGAGTAAGGGAGGGGAGAGAGGGAGACACAGAATCTGAAGCAGGGTCCAGGCTCTGAGCTGTCACCACAGTGCCTGATGCAGGGCTGGAACCCACGGACTGCAGGATCATGACCTGAGCTGAAGTTGGACACTTAACCAACTGAGCCAACCAGACAACCCGCTGTAGGCAAATCTTAAGTGTTATTTCCTTCTTTCTTTAATATCGTTTACCTATGTAGTTATTTTAATATTTGTTGCTTTTTAAGGTTTTATATAACATTAATACAAAAAAGACAAAAGCAGTCTTTGTAAATTGCACAATCAAAACAAAAATGGAGATAGCTGGAAATGCCAGAAAAGACTAACATTGTATTTCTGTTTGCTGTGTAGGCATTCAATTGTGAAAGACAAGAACAAAATTTTTAATTTTTTTAATGTTTTAATTTTTTAAAATTTCTGAGAGAGAGAGATTGTGAGCGAGCAGGGGAAGATCAGAGAGAGAAGGAGACACAGAATCTGAAGCAGCCTCCAGGCTCTGAGCTAGCTGTCTGCACAGAGCCCAACGCAGGGCTCAAACCCACAAACCATGAGATCATGACCTGAGCTGAAGTCGTACGCTTAACTGACTGAGCCACCGAGGCACCCCCAAAAGTTTTAAACGTAAAAAATAGGTTTAAAAGCAAGGTTTAATTGATGATTTCATTTGCATTTTTTAGGTCTTTAGGACCTTCTCACATTTTGCAACTTATAATCTGATTAATTTTTACAGCCATTATTCATTTATTCAACAAGTTTATTGAGCAACTAACATGAAGTAGGTATTATTCTAAATCCTGGAAATAGAACATTGAACAAAACATTTAAAAATCTATAACTTTTTGGAGCTTAATGCTAGTGGTAAACAATTATAAGAGCTCCATATGAACTATGTCAGATAATGTTAACTTATTAGAGAAACATAAAATATGAAGGGGCAATATGGAAGGTTGAAGGAGGTTGGAATTTTACATCATGATAGAGAAGGGCTTACTGAAACGGATAGCATTTTAGTAAAGACCTAAATGAGATGACAGAGGGAGCCATTTAGCTGTCTAGGGGAAGAGGATGGATGCAGAGAGTTCAGTGAATACACACACACTTAAATATGCTATACCATGAAATGCTTGTAGAAAATCAGCAGGTGCTCATAGACCTAAATGATATAAAATGTATTGAAATTCTTTGAGATGGAATAAATAAGAGCTGTCCATTTGGAAAATGCATCTGGCAATAGCGTATGCAATGTTATCAAGGTAGAAAGTGTAAATTACAAAAACAAAACAAAACAAAAATAAAACCAAAAAACCCTAGTCATAAAACTCTATCAGTCTAGGAAATAAGTGGTAAATTCTAGCAGGCACTTTTAGTTGGGTGCTGAAGAGCTTTATTTTTTTTTTCTACTAAGATAATCAACTTTTTTTTTTTTATTTTAGTGTTTCCCTCTCCCCTTCCCTTAACTGAAGAAAAGATGGCCCTATTCCTAACTTAAGGGTTAAATTCTGATTTGTTAAGCCTTCTGCCAATAGTTAATTTTGTAGTGGAAATGTGACCTAGTTCTGCCAAATGAGATTAAGAAATTTTCTGGAGATTTCTAGTTCATGAAGATATTCTGGTTCCCTAAGAACATAAGCTAGGTCAGACCTGGGTTGTTCTCCATAACATGCCCACACCTCTCCTAAACGAGAGTGGCAGTCAAGCCTGTCCTAAGCCAAGAGCTCCTTCCATTCCCTGGCCATAATCCTTGCAGGTTCCCTGTTGCTCTAGGCTTTGGATTCCTGCTACTAGTAATTGTTCTTGGCACCTACCCACTCAGGGCTCCACTTCAGACCCACAGAGCCTAGCAAGTACATAGAGGGTAAGCAGCCTATCCAGAAAGGACCCTTCAGGAAACATGCTTGTCCTAGAGTGTGAAAACCCTTACTTCCACCTTGAGATTGGTCCTTTCTATGTCAGGGAGACTCTCAAGCCAGGGCACTTTTTAATTATTTTTCTTTTAATGCTCATTTATTTTTGAAAGAGAGAGAGACAGAGGCAGAGTATGAGCAGGGAAGGGCCAGAGACAGTGGGAGACAGAATCCAAGCTGTCAGCACAGAGCCCTAGGTGGGACTTGAACCCATGAACTGCGAGATCATGACCTGAGCCAAAGTCAGAAGCTTAATTGACTGAGCCACCCAGGAACACCACACATTTTATTTTCTACCAAACTATGCTAAGGGTGGGTTGCTGCCCCCACTGCACAGCTTCCAGGGATGTTCTCTAATGTGAGACCACAGGGCAAGTTACCCAGACTATTCTATCTGGGTTGGGATGGCCCAAGCAAGTCAGACAGCATGATTCCAACAGAAATAAAGCTTACAACTGGGCAAATGTGAAGGAAAAAAATATATAGAAAAATAAGGTAAAAGATATAGAAAGAAGTACTCTTGCCTCTAATTTTCTAATGTGTTTTGGGATGCTCAGACCATTTTTCATTTATGATGGGAGCAAGCCACAGGGACAAAATTTTAATATATGGTGAATTGTGAAAATAAAAACCCCAAGAAACCGAAAATTTATTGATGTTACTGAGATGTAGTACTCATAACCTTAGAATTGCCACAGTTCAGGGCTTTACTTAAATGACATTATAATACTTTCTTATTCAAACCATTGGATTTGAGTTCTTTGTCTTAGAGCTTAAAGTCTTCTAACTGAAAAGTAAGGAATATGATAAGACTATAAAGTAAAGTACGAGTAGGAATAAACAGAATGAACATTGAGATAGCATATATATATATATATATATATATATAAGCTATATATTAAATATACTGGGAACTTTCCATCTACTAGTGCTTATTTTGACAATTTGACAGGTATTCATCCTCACAACCATCCTGAGAAATCAGCTAAATTTCTTCTTAAAATTGCATCCTTTATTTTCCTTGGCATTAAGTCATTGCTTGAAAATGGCTGACGTTAAAGAACTACATTTCTCAGGCTTTCTTGCAGGCAGGACTTATGATGTGATTGCATGTTAAAGCAGTGTGGATAGAATTGATGTGACACCTTTCCAGCCTTGACCTATAAAAATCTTCCACATGATGATGCTCCATGACTTTTCCTACTGACACATGGCTGACCTTGAAAACAAATTTTGGAAATGGCAATGTCACCAATATCCTGTATTTTTTTTTAATTTCTTGTTTTAAGATTATTGATTTATTTTGAGAGAATGAGAGCAAGAGAGTACATGCTTGTGAGTCGGGGAGAGTCAGGGTAAGAATCCCAAGCTCTGTGCAGTCAGCACAGGGCCTGATGCAGGGCTTGATCTCACAAATCACAGGATCTTGACCTGAGCCAAAATAGTCAGATGTTCAACCAACTGAGCCACTCAGGCACCCCAAAATCCTATATTTTTGAATGACTGCATTGGGAAAACATCATGGTAACCTGCTAATACACTCTTAGTACTTACTAAGTACTTTCATGGGAGCAAGAAATAAACTTTTATCTAGCAAGAGTTAATGTTCCTATTGTATTTCTCTCTCTCTCTCTCTCTCTGTCTCCTGTACACACACACACACACACACGTTGTTGTTGTCATATAGTTGTTCTATATGATATAGTTATTATATAATTGGGAATTGGAAACAGAGGCATGTGTGTTTGTGTGTGTGTGCATGTATGTGTGGTGTGAATGTGTGTATGAGAGAAAGCACAATTCTGTTGAATTTGGAACTGAAGTGGTATTATAATAAAATAATTAGAAACATTTCTGCTTGTTCTTTGCTCTGGAACACTTTTTTTTTTTTTATATAATGTTTTATTTATTTCTGAGAGACAGAGACAGCATGATCAGGGAAGGATCAGAGAGAGAGGGAGATACAAAATCTGAAGCAGGCTCCAGGCTCTGAGCTAGCTGTCAGCATACAGCCCGACGGGGCTTGAACCCACCAGCCATGAGATCATGGCCTGAGCCAAAGTCAGACGCCCAACCAACTGAGCCACCCAGGCACTTCATGCTCTGGAATACTTTAAGTGACTTTGAGATTATTTCCTTAATATATTGTAGAAATTTCCTGTGAAATATCTTCTTGATAACTTCAAGAAGTTCTTAACAAGTGTTTTTAACAATTGTTTGTTTATTTTTGAGAGAGACAGAGAGTGAGCGGGAGAGGGCAGAGATAGAGGGAGACACAGAATCCAAAGCAGGCTTTATGCTCTGAGCTGTCTGCATTGAGTCCAATTTGCAGCTTGAACTCATGAACCATTAGATCGTGACCTGAGTCATAGTCAGACATTTAAACCAACTGAGCTACCCACACACCCCTTGCTTTGCTCTTTCATGATGATTAGTCATTGCATCGAGAATGGATTGTTTAGATCTGAGTATGAGTCTCAAACAAGATCTTCCTTTCTGTCTATGACCGGTTTACCCATGATCTTTGTGTGTGTGTGTGTGTGTGTGTGTGTGTGTGTGTTCCTCCTATTTCTTTGTGTCAGTTATCTAATGATTTAGCTATTTTATTTTCCTCTTGGCTGAACATGCATTTAAGTTTATTCTATTACTTTTTCTATTTTCACTTTTAGATTTCTTAACTCAGATCATCCTGTCTCTGTAAGGTTTATTTTTGTTCTATTTCTGACAGTGACTTTGAATATTCATCATTTTAATAATATGAAAATAATACAACTTCATAGTTTCTCTTACAGCTTTTTATCTAATTTGTTTTGACGTCATTTTCATTATCCTCATTTCAGTTTAGTTTAGATTTCCTTTTTGATAGGAGAGTTAAGCTTTTCTTCAGGGTGTTTTAAAACAGTTTATTTGCTTATGAGAGTGTGTTGTTATTTTGAAACACTTTACATTATTTACATTTGCAATATTTTACATTATCCTCTATACTGTTTAAACAGTGTGACAATACTTGGGCATCTCTAAAATTTAGCTTGCAAGCAAAATAAGTTTGAGGATAATTCTTTAGATACTTGAAAAGAAGGTATACTGTCTGTTTTCAAAACCGAATCTGATGTATACCAATCATTTTTACCTCAATGTAAAACTTTTTGTTGAGGACTTTAATTACATGATCTTATATGATCTGAACAACAATCCTATGATATAGGAATTATTATCCTCCATTACAAAGGGAGATATCAAGGCTCAGAATTAAGTAAATTTCTCAAGGAAATGTTAAATGTTTTATGATAAACTTCAACTTCTCTACTCCTATTCTGTGCCACCTTCCACAAATCTATGTTCAAGTCTCCTATTAACTATTTCAAAGGGATTTATAATCACTGTTAGTCTGTGAAATACTTTTACTCATTATGATTGCTTGTGTTTTCCATTCATGATCAAATTCTAATCCAGTTAGCCTAGATGTTAGATTGTTCATATCATAGGTTACCCTTTCCCTAAAGCAAGGGAGAGACTGGCCTATTACTTAAATTATTGTGAGAGCTGATGTTTGTAATGCCAATTACTAAATCATTTCATTTAAGTTAGAACTCTGCTATTTGGTGTAGGTTGGAATACATTTATTGCAAGTAATGTCTTCTATCCATTACAGGAATTGGTTATTTAAAAGATTAATTTTGTTTTATCTATTAGGACAAAGTGCAAAATTGTTCATTTCAATGTGGTTTCTGGCTATTGGTTCATTGTTTGGCTCACTGTTCTTATAAATGCTAAAGGGGGGTACAGTGGTTTGAGCATTTCCTTTTGGAATGTTTTTATTTTCTTTTTAAGTCTGGCCTTTCTAAGGGCACCTGGGTGGCTCAGTCAGTTAAGCATCCTACTCTTGATTTCAGCTCAGGTCATGATCTCATGGTTTGTGAGGTTGAGCCCTGCATCAGGTTTCACGCTGACAGTGCAGAGCCTGCTTGGGATTCTCTCTCTCCCTCTCTCTCTGCCTCATCTCTGCTCATTCTCTTTCTGTTTGTCTTAATAAACAAACAAACTTAAAAAAACATCTTGCCTTATTCTCAATATAGGTTAATGTGATATTGAAAAGATATTTAGATAGAATTGAAAAATCTATCATACAGCTAGGTAACATATTCACATCTCTGAAACTCATTTTCCCCATTTACAAATAATGATGATAATTTCACTTTATAGGTTTGGGAACTACACTGTATACATTAGTTACTTGGTAAAATTCAGAAGCTATCTCCCTTATAAATCAAGCCATATCTATCAGGAAGCCCATTAAAATTGAATAGGCCAACCTTGTGTCTATTCTATTCCAATCCTGATTTCTGCCTGTGGTAGAAACAACATCCTTCTCTATTTAAGCTGTAGTGCTATGCAGGGTGTGCCAAGCATGCCAGAAGCTGAAAACCATTTCCTCTCATCCAGCAGTAAAGTTCATATTTTCTTGCCAAACGAAAATGATTAGATGATCCGTATCTTGACATAAATTAAGAATGCCTTGATTAAGATACCCAAATACAAGTCAGCTCTGAAATAAATGATTCAGAACCCAAAATTTCTGTCCATAAGATTACAAAGTTAGTTATGTCTAATATGACCACAGGATTGCTGGGTAAGTGGGAATTTTTGCCAGGATCTGCAAGACTGTCATTGAAGAGGATGTTTAAGCACACATTAAATAGCCTAAAATGTTATTAAAATAAATATCAATGCCTAAATTACTCTAATATTCTTCCAGATTTGAGAACCATTGACATACAGTGTATTGTTTATTCTCTGCAAGACTCAACGAGGTAATTATTAGTATACCCACTTTTCAGATGAACAAAGGTCAAAGGAGAGAGGTTTCCTCAAGGTCATTTAGAGCTAGTAGCTTGTGAAAGTTGAGAACATAATTTCAGTTTTCTTACTCTAGAACTTGTCAAGTGGAGGGTGTCTTCTATACTTTGGGATTATATTGAGAAGCCTTGTCCTTGAAGTAACTTAAAAAATATACCACCATCTGAAAATTAAGTATGGAATAAGCCAAAACACAAGAAAAGCAAAAGACTCTAAAGCCAGCAAGAATTGAGCTTGGATAGAAGTGCTAATATAATAAAATATTAATGGGGACTTTTCTTTCCAGCCAAAGAAACTGCTAGAGAGTGAATGTGTATCCCTTCAAAATTCTAAACTTAAATCCTAAAGCCCAATGTTTTGGAATTTGGAGGTGAGGCCTTTGGGAGGTGGGTCATGAGGGTGGAAAATTTATAAATGAGATTAATGCCCTTATAAAAGAGACCCCAGAGAATCTCCTTGTCCCTCCAACATACAAGGACACAACAAAAATATGGCCATCTGCCAACCAGAAAGTAAACCTTCACCACATACCAATTCTGCTGATGACTTGATCTTGGACTTCCCAGCCTCCAGAAATGTGAGAAATGAATTTTTGTTGTTGACAAGCCACCCTGCCTATGGTATTATTCTGTGATAGCACCCAGGTGACTGAGATAGAATCACAGGGTAGAAATAGTCACAAAGACAAACTTTGTGCCTATTTAAAAATGTTCAAGGAGTGGGGCGCCTGGGTGGCTTAGTTGGTTAAGCGACCGACTTTCACTTAGGTCATGATCTCGCAGTTTGTGGGTTCGAGCCCCACGTCGGGCTCTGTGCTGACTGCCAGCTCAGAGCCTGGAGCCTGTTTTAGTCTGTGACTCCCTCTCTCTCTGACCCTCCCCTGCTCACGCTGTCTCTCTCTCTCTCCTATAAATAAATAAAACAAAAAAAAAATAAAAATGTTCAAGGAGAAAGTCTACTAACCTTCCAAATTCAGGTAAAGGAAATATTCATAGGAAATACAGGAAAAGGTATTTTCTTGTTTCAGCCTTTTCAATGATATAACAAATACCAGATATATATCTGGCTCAATTTCAGGAATGTGAGATCATGACCTGAGCCAAAATCAAGAGCTGGATTCTTAAGACCCACTGAGCCACCCAGGTGCCCCCCACCCTTTTATTTTATTGTATTTTTGAGAAAATGATCATCTTAGGAGTGTAATTTATTTCTTCACATATAAAATGTAACTCAAATGATAGTTTCTCTCCAATATGATGAGTCATTTAAGGTGAGGTATCATATTTGTTCCCTTTGGTGTTTGTATTGTTCATTATCAATGTATAGATTGTCTTTCTGGCTTATTTATCAGGATTCTTTACTTGTGGTAATTTGAGGTTGGTATATCTGTCTTATAGATTCCCTTGGATTACCCAATTTTCATTTTAATTCTCTTAAAAAGAAGATTGAAACCTCTTTTAGCTCATAAAATTATTAGTACAGCATAGTGGGATCATTGTACCTTTCTGTCAGAGTGCATTGCAAAAATCTGAATAAACTGAATAATCATTCAGTTCTCATTAACCTAATATATTTAAAGTATTACTTTTGTTTAACCTATCAAAATGATAGTGATTAAAGCAAAGCCTCATTGCTGATGAGGCTGCATGAAATGGACATTCATAAACTTTTGGTGGCAGTGTAAATTGGTACAGTCTTTAGAAGGGAGTTTGTTTCAGGTATCACAGACTTTAGTTTCTGTTCTCTAACCCCATAATCATTCTAGAATACAACATTACTTTTTGCAATCCTAAGTTTAAACACTATAGTCATCGAACTAGGTAAAATAGTCATAGCTATGGATATAAATATAGATGATACAGATATAAATACATATATAAATATAGAGATATAAACTATAGATCAAAGTAATTTAAGACACATGACCTTTGCTATCTCCAGATCACCTCTTTGGGTGCTTAAGGGAATAGATTTGAGCAAAATTCATCTAGAAACCAAATGAAACAATTAAGGAATGAACTCTATCTAAGGGGATATATAGCACACCATGCTGTGATTATCTCAAATGAACAACCAGATCAAAGAGAACCAATTCCCAAATAGAAAATAGTGAAGTCCCACCTTAAACTGGAGGCTAGTTTTCTTCTTTAAGGAACTCTTCAATCAGGGGCAACTGGGTGGCTTAATCAGTTAAGTGTCTGTGACTCTTGATTTCAGCTCAGGTTATGATCTCAAGGTTCTTGAGTTTGAGCCTGGCATCTGCACTGTCAGTGCAGAACCTGCTTGAGATTCTGTCTCCCTTCCTCTCTCTCTGCCACTCCCCTTCTCTCTCTCTCTCTCTGAATAAATAAATAAACATAAGAGCTATACTGAATGTTTTCCTTTGCTATTTCTTTTTTTTTTCCTAGTTCTTCCCTGAGACTGACCAATAAAGGAATGTTATGGAGAACTAATAGATTCTCATAAAGCTATTTACATGTGGTTCTATAGCTAATGAGTTGAGGATCTAGAACTGGAATGTAGGTCTCTTGATTTATTGTCTGATTTTTTTTTTTAAGTTCAAACATTTTGTTTCCTTGTGTATATGCCTTAATACAATTTTTTTAATACTTTGTACATTGCAAAACAAATTACATTTCTTGTTCTTAAACAGAATTATGCTCACTGGGGACGTTTATGTACAATGATGCAGTAATCTGGCATTGTACTGTAGATCATGTTATAGTTTTCATGTCACTAGCAACAGACCTCAAGGCTGAAAAGCTAATCATTTTGTGTAATTATTCGACCCCAGGGCATCTCTGTGGGAATCATCTAAAGTAACTGATTAATTACAGGGATACTTGAAGAGCAGAACTGAATGAAAGCACCAGGGGATGAGTCAAACTTTGCTGATAGCGGCATAACTATTTAATACCAGGGCCAATGAGACTTTTGTCAAAGAACCTGTAGGGAAGATTTGATACCAAAGTTATAAACTGGTGATTGAAAACAGAAATGACAAATAATTTCAAATGCCCTTTCTATAATAGGAGAATGACTTTCTTAATAGAAGCAATATGTAACTCTTTGTTAGGGTCACACACAAGAGTACTTTCCCTTCTAACTTTTGACTAACCTTGTCAGTATTATTCAAGGTATAATTGCAAAACCTCCACTGCATATATAAAGGTTCTAGTTTTAACCCCCTGGTCTGACCCTTTTAAACTTTCGTATGAGAAGGAACTTAAGTACACACAAAGATGGTTAGGAGGATGAAGAAAAATTAGTATTTCAGCTTCTATTTGATGGGTGATTTTTTCTGATAATGGGTCATAGTAATAACTTACTATGATAGTAATAATTTACTAAAATTTGAGGTTCAAACTATCTAAGAGGCTTACTTTTATTTTCCTGTTGAGGTGCTGTCATGAAAATGAAAATAATTTATCTTATGTATCTGATTCTAATCTCCTTGTTAATTTCTATTTTATTTTCCTTGAAGTCAGTTATTTTTAATTAGTCTTTGACCTTATGTGAGCAAAGCCTACAGGGAACACTAACAGTTATAGATAAAAGTTTTATCATGTGTTCTTTTCCCAAATTCAAAATATGATTTGAAAAATATTTTGAGCATAATGCACTTATTATATATAACTGACAGTGAAACATTAGAATTACTATATAAAAATAATCCTTTAAAATGTCTATGTTGGTGTGTTTTTTAGTTTTAGGGTTTTTGTTTTGTTGGTTTTTACAATGGTCTTATCAGTTGCATTTGCTATTAATTGTATACGTTCCAAATTGTGTGAGAATAAAAAGTTCTTTACGATTTTATTTATTTCAATGGACTCATTTGAACATGAGAAGACATTGGCTTATGTCAACAATAATCTATATAGAGCAATAAATAAGAAGTTAAGCCCACACTGTCTCCCAAACTCCTATGTTTCATAGGTTCACTTCCACAGGGAGCCAACAATAACCAACCAGCAACATTTTCAGAGGGGAAAACAGTGAACATGTACCCACTTTTGTAAAAATAAAACTGGAACAGATATTCTAGAGTCTTCTAAAAATCATCAATCCTAATTTTTAGAACCTCAAGTGAAAAAAAAGATTCATATTATGTTATTCTTTATAAGGAGACAATGTGATCATTGAAAATAGATCATCAAATCCAGTACAGCTCTTTCTCTACTTTCGATGGGGTTACATCCTGATAAACCCATTGCTAGCTGAAAATACCGTAAGTTGAAAATGCATGTAACACACCTAATTTACTGAACATCCTAGCTTATCCTCGCCCACCTTAAACATGCTGAGCAGCTACATTAGTCTACAGTTGGGCAAAGTCATCTAACATAAAGCCTATTTTATAACACAGTGTTGAATATCTCATGTAATTTATTGAATACCATACTGAAAGTAAAACCAAACAAAGAAACAAGAAAACAAAACAAAACCAAAACCAAATGGTTACATGGACGCATTGTTTATCCTTGTGATTGCATAGCTCACTGGGAGCTGAGGCTTGTATCCACTGCACAGAAGCAACCAGAAGATTATACAGTACTGCATATAGCTAGCCTAGGAAGAGATCCAAATTCAAAGTATGATTTCTACTGAATGCCTATCAGTTTCACACCATTGTAAAATCAAAACATCTTTAGTCAGGGACCATCTGTATAAGGTGTTTTTAATAAACATTCACAGAATTTTAGAAATGAGGGCTCTAGATAGATCTAAAGGTTTGTCATGTGTACTGTAACAGCGAGTCATAAAATAAGGATATTAAAATATTGAGCAGAAGTTCCCTTCCCATGTTACTATAGAAATAGATATATTTGGGAGAGTTTCACTTATATAGTGAAACATGGGTTTATAAAAGCCCATATGTCAGGAGTAGTTAAATTATGGTAATGAAGAGGAAAAAATATCATGTTAAATAGTATATTCTTATTTGGCCTTACTGTCTCTCGAAGAGTTCTATTATAGTTAAACAAAATCATTTAAAATTGCAATGGGTAATTTAAAGGGTGCCAGTGTGGCTCAGTCAGTTGAGCATCAGACTTCGGCTCAGGTCACGATCTCACAGTTCAGGAGTTCGAGCCCCTCATCAGGCTCTGTGCTAACAGCTCAGAAACTGGCACTTTCTTCGGATTCTGTATCTCCCTCTCTCTCTCCCCACCCCTGCTTGTGCTCTGTCTCTCTCAAAAACAAACATTAAAAAAATAGAAACAAATAAAAATAAAATTTCAATGGGTGATTTAAGAAAAACAGAAAAATGGAAAAGAACTCCGAATCTTCCTGGCAGTTCTCTATCACCAGCATTTATTTATGGATTCTCAGGTTAAGATGGACTACCCTCTCCTAGTCTTCTGAGGGATGAAACAGAAAACAAACAGAACCCTCCAAAACAGAACTATAAAAGTAGTTCCTGATCTTTAGGAATTTTAGATAGTTGGATAGAGTTCATGCATTAACATGTATTAAGCTCACTTACTATTAAATACAGATGCTCAAGCAAGTTGAGACACCAGAGATGAAATAAGCAAATGTTCATTAGAAATAGATCAGATGGCACCTGGGTGATTAGTAGGCTAATCGTTGGATTTTGGCTCAGGTCATGATCTCATGACTCCTGAGTTTAAGCCCTGTGTCTGACTCTCTGCTGACAGTGCAGCCTGGAGCCTGCTTTAGATTCTGTGTCTCCCTCTTCTTTCTGCCTCTCTCCTTCCTCTCAAAAGTAAACATTAAAAAAAAAAAGAACTAGATCAAATGTTGAGTAAGAATAGGTTAGTTTGGGCAAGATTAAGGATTAAATTAATGGCAAATTTAACTACCGGATTTATTTCCTTCTTTGGTTTCTTTCTTTCTTTCTTTCTTTCTTTCTTTCTTTCTTTCTTTCTTTCTTTCTTTCTTTCTTTCTTTCTTTCTTTCTTTCTCTTTCTTTTCTTTTCTTTCTTTCTTTCTTTCTTTCTTTCTTTCTTTCTTTCTTTCTTTCTTGCCAATCTCTTACATAATGAATCAATAAATTGCTTAGTACCTTTAGAGTATATAGAATCTTGTCCTGACCCACATTTCACCAGTCATTTACACAACTCAAGGACTATTCTAAGTGCTGCTAACATCTAGTACTTTGCATTTCCCTGAAATAAGTTGATTCATAGAATTTTGTGGGTTCAGTCATGTCATTATTGTTGTCTGCAATACTCCAAAGCACCTGAGGCAAAAGAGAAGAATAAGGAAACTGTAGTTCTCATTCTGATGTAAGATGATTGTGATCTCAACTAAGTGAGTAAGAAGAGGCAAATGTGGGTGGATTTGAGAAAGGGAACCAAAGGGAAATATCCAGCGTCTTAGGGTTTAACTGTATATGATAAATGATGAAGACTTGGGCATGTGGGTTGGTAATTGTGTAGCAGAATTCTCACACCGAGAGTTGTGACATCGAGGCTTTTCTTTCCAGGAAGCAACTTTATTCCTGCTGGCACTGCCCAGTTGGGTTTGTACCCAAAGAACTGAGTTCCAAACTCCATGTGGTGTAGTTTTTTATAGACTTTTTACTTCTTCGTCTCCCATATACGGTAACACACAAACATGCAGTCTGATTAAGTGGTTTCATATTACAAGGTCGTGAGGGATGTTGTCACATACACCTATAGCTAGGTTGCCTTGAGTTTTGTTTTGTTTTGTTTTGTTTTTTTCTTTGCTTAGGGAGGGGACCCTACCATAATAGTGCTGTCAACAGAGATTGACATATGACACATTTTGGAGGTGATAATGTGATGAGTTTGGCCCAAGGTATTGAAATATTTGTGGCAAATTCAAATATAAAATTATGACAAATATTTCTGGTGAATTCAATAGACAGCTGGAGACATGCATATGAAATTAAGGAAAGAGAATCAAATTGTAAATTTGGAAATGTGAGATACATATATGAAGATAATAACCAAGACCTCTTGAGTGATTTGAGCCACTTTTTACTTTTTAGTATACTTACATGTTTATAAGTATGACTACTTCATTGGTTTAGGAGGGAAAAACCTCATGGATGGGAAAACTTGCATTAACACATGGATTTGAATATTTTCAAGATGCCTGGCTCATGGTAGACTCTTAATATGTATTTCCTGAAAGTTTTCTTTTTTTGTATACATTTAAAATAACTTGAGGTTAGATTTAAAGGTAATTATTGGTCGTATTGAATGTGTAGACTGGTTATAAAAAGATAAAGGGATGCCTGGGTGTCTCAGTTGGTTAAATGTCAGACTTCAGCTCAGGTCATGACCTTGTGGTTCATGGGTTCAAGTGGCACACTGGGCTCTGTGCTGACAGCTCAGAGCCTGGAGCCTGCCTCAGATTCTATGTCTTCATCTCTCTCTCTGCCCCTCCCCTGCTTGTGCTCTGTCTCTCTCTCAAAAATAAATAAACAAAAAAAGTAAAAAAGATAAAAGTATACTTCTTTGTAAGCATTATTCAGAATCTCTACAAAGCATAAAAATTATAGGCATCTTTATAATATACTCATTCATTAATTTGATAAATTAAGGTACTGTGTCAGGACAAAATTTTTTTTCAAACTCAAAATATATGGGAGATACAAGGACTTATAATATTTTAGAAGGTTGCAAAATAGACTTAGGAGATTTTTTTTCTGGAAACATGTTTTTGTTACTTATAGAAACAATATTTTAATTACTTCATGTCTCTCATCCTTCATCTTCACTACATAGTTTTCATTGTATAGTTGCTGAAAAATGGAGGGCAATGAATAATAAATGAATGAACTCTTTAAAAAAAGTGGTGGTCTTCAAATTATGACATCTCCCATAACAAGCTGACAAGTCTTGCAAAATTATTTTAGCCCTGATTCCTTGAATTTTTTCTGTAAAATGAATTTAACCAATCTTTATTACTTTCAAATATAAAATAGTAGATTCAATGTTTTTGAATAAAATTTGGACTTCTCATTTGCAAAGCTAAAAATGCCAAGGACATAATTGCCATAATACTTGGTTTCCTTAATCTTTTATTTTTTCCACCTGTCAGTGAACCTTTATAGACAGTGGTGGTTTTCTATCCATATTAATCTTGAAGCACCTGACATAATGCCTCATGAGCGACAGGTAGAGAATGTATATTTGGCAAATAATTTTTGCAAAGAAAAAAGTAAATTAACCCAGAGCACAGAATGTATTCTGTGATTAGAACTTCGTCATTGCAGTGGATGGCATTTAACATATTTATTCAGAATATACGGTATAGTAGGCACTGTTTTTTACAGTGAAGAAATGGAGTGATGATCAATGCAAAGTCAAATACTTGCTTTCATTGATTTTCCATTGTATTGGAGGAAAGATTAAAAATCAGAGTCAAAAGATAAATGAAAAGAAAGTTTCCGATAATGATAAATACTGGAAGGAATTTAACACAGTAATAAGCTGCAATGGGACTTAAACTCACCCATTGCCTGTAACATGGAGTCCACACATTCTTTTTGTGTCTTGGGTTCATTTGACTTTTAGGAAAATTTGTTAGAAAAGATAACTTTTCCTTATCTTCTCTGAAGTAGAATGTTACAAATAATAGACATTAATTTCTATAAAAATTATACTAATATTATGAAAGTACAATTTGAGTTTTAGTAATGGAAAGTAATGCATACTTCTCCCAAATTTTCATCCAAATGCCCATAAAGACAACTGGCTCCCAAATCAGCTAGGAAATGGAGTGTCTTTTGCAAAGTGGAAGCCACAGGCCCAAATGCTCATTCTCCATATCGCATTATCATTATCAATATATGGCCTCCTTTCACCTGATGAACCAATTTCCTGGAAGATGTTTCTGCTTAAAGTCCTTGTAATACTTCCTTTTCCCTGTATTTATAAAGTTAAATCAGGACTCTTCATGTTTCTCCTATTGGCACATTAATCCATTATTAGACCCCTCACCCCCCAAGAGACTATTTTGCTTTATTTAGGGTTTATTAGTCAGGAATAGAGCAAAGAGTGCAAATTGGGTCTTGCAAGTTCCAGCTGTCAGATAAATCAGCCAGCTGTGATTGATTAATAGAAAAATGCATCTGATTTTGCAGTGCAAAACCCGGTTGCAATTGTTAATATGATTCTGTCAGCAAAACCTTCTCAGCTGACAATCTTTATGGAACAGCCATCTGTTTTTGAGGATTACAAATACTTTATCAAAATATTTATGACATGTTTCCTCTGAAAGATGATATCTTATCCCTTTCAATAGATAAATGCCTTGAGGGTAACTGCAAAGCTAAGTAGAGAGAAAAACTTAACTTTATTTATCTCTGTCAAAAGCAAATCCTGGCCATTTTTCCCTTACTGTCATGAGGCTATTAAATTAATACCAGCTGGAGTTAGTTTCACTTTTATGCCCAGATTTAAAGTCAGCTTGAATGAAGGAATAGCTTACATTTAAATGGCTAATTTGAGGTTCAATTACATCTTTCTTTTATCAATCAGGTATGCCTATATAAAATATGTAGAATTAATGAACAACCCTAAATGAGAATTTGGAAATTAGAAGATATGCTTCTCAATTTAAGAATATATTAGTAGACTTAGAAACAGAATAATTTTTCTCTTTCTAAAGGAAAGTTATATAAAGTACATTCACCTTTTTTGAAACATTTGCAGCAAGGTTAAAGTGACTTTGCTTCTCCCTAAAGTTCTACCCACTTGTTTGTCATAGTCATGCATTTTTTTTCCTTGAGGTGAATACAGTAAAGGAAATTCTGAAAGAATTACAACAAACATATATAAGCATTATACTCTGAGTCTTCTTTTAACCTTATGAAAAATGAACTTCTAGATATATAAGTATAATCAAATGGACTTTGTAGAACTTGCATTGAGGTTTGACTTTCTTTTTGTATATAGCATTGCTTAAAGCAAAGCAAAGCAAAAAACAATAATAAAAAAAAAGAAGCCTCAAGCAAACCTGGATTTGTTTCAGTTGATTTTCCCTAATATATATTGATATCTTTCTTGAGCTAAAGATCAAAGATGAAGAAGCAATGTCCTTCATTGTGGATCAGATTTCTGCCTTAAGAAATTGGAAATGGTTTTAGTTTGATGATTGTTTTTATTATTTTATTCATTATATATTTTTCCATATTTCACAGATTGGCCCTGAAAATGGAATAAATTTTTCTACTTTTATGAAATTTTGGGGTGATTAACACCATTAGTGTGGTTTTTTGTTTTGTTTTGTTTTGTTTTTCAATTGCAAAAGCACGGGGCACCTGGGTGGCTCAGTCGGTTAAGTGTCCATCTTCAGCTCAGTTCATAATCTCACAGTCTGTGGGTTAGGGCCCCACATCAGGCTCTGGACTGACAGCTCAGAGCCTGGAGCCTGCTTCAGATTCTGTCTCCCTCTCTCTTTGCCCCTCCTCTGCTTGCACGCTGTCTCTCTCAAAAATAAATAGGGGCGCCTGGGTGGCTCAGTCGGTTGAGCTCTGACTTCGGCTAGGTCATGATCTTGCAGTCCATGGGTTCGAGCCCCACATCGGGCTATGTGCTGATGGCTCAGAGCCTGGAGCCTATTTCAGATTCTGTGTGTGTCTCTCTCTCTGCCCCTCCCCAGCTCGTGCTCTCTCTGTCTCAAAAATAAATAAATGGTAAAAAAAAAAAAAAAAAATTAAAACACAAATAAACATAAAATTACTTTTTAATTAAAAAATAATTGTAAAAGCAGAATATTATTTAAGGCTATGCAGCATGAATATACATACCAACAGAGTTAATATGTAATCTGATTTATTTTAAAAATACTATGACAGAGTTTACGACTTGCTAAGCCAATGCAGTCTTAGCAAGAAACAGAAGACAATATTGGTGAGTTTATCTAGTTTATGGTCTAGTGAGAAAGCCTGGCATGGATAATTAGGGGCCCTATGAATCGAATTTTGGACTTACATAGACCTGGTTTGAATGTTTGCCCTGCTACATATTGGATTGTGATTTAGAACAACTTACCTAACTTCTCTGAGATTTAGTATTACCTGGAGATGATTCGCATCAACCCCAAAGTGTTTCAGCTGGAATTCAATGAGAAAATGGGAGATCATATGAGTGAAGTAATGAGCACAGTGACTGATCCATATAAACTAAATAAGTGTGACTTCCTTATTCTCATAGAGCAAGTAAAGCATGTTATCAAGGAGCTGCAAACAGAGATATAGAAGCACAGAGTGAGGAGAGGTTAATTAAATTATAGAAATCTAGAAAGTTATAACTTGAACTAAATAAATATTAAATGTACATGCAGGGCGCCTGGGTGGCTTAGTCGGTTAAGCGTCCGACTTTCGCTTAGGTCATGATCTCACGGTTCGTGGGTTCGAGCCCCGCGTCGGGCTCTGTGCTGACTGCCAGCTCAGAGCCTGGAGCCTGTTTCGGTCTGTGACTCCCTCTCTCTCTGACCCTCCCCTGCTCACTCTCTCTCTCTAGAAATAAATAAAAAAAAACCTTAAAAAAATTAAAAAAAAATGTACATGCAGTGCAGACAACATGTGAGGAGATGGATTTATATGCAATTCCTGTTCAATTTTGCTTGACCTCAATAAATATCTAATTCTTTTCAGTTTTATTCAAAAGTGCTACTACTATATGCTCAGTAGAGTCCCAGTTTCAGACAAAAGAGAAGGGCCTACTAAGTAAATGAAATTTAAACCCAGTAGGAATAAGAGGGCAATTGAATTGAAATGAAAATTACACTGAGTATTATTCTATAAGATTGAAGTTAAATTCAATGTAATGCACTATAGGTTATGTTTTCCTTTGACATTATAAGGGCTGGATAATTTACTAAAAAATTAAATTGGTGCTGTTTTTCTACATGTAACAAAAGCAAGAATTTATAAAAATGTATTTTAAGATGAATATGGCATAATATATATTAGTAGTAAAATAGAGTAAAAGAATTTGCTGAGTGATAGCTAAAACAAAAGCAGAGGTGCCAGGGTGGCTCAGTTGGTTGAGCAGCCAACTCTTCTTTGTTAGTTGTTAGTTAGTTAGTTAGTTAGTTAGTTTATTTTGAGAGAGAGAGTAGGAGAGGGGCAGAGAGAGAGGGAGAGAGAGAATTCCAAATAGGCTCTTTGCTGATCATGCAGAGCCCAGTGCATAGCTTAAATTCATGAACCATGAAATCATGACCTGAGCTGAAACAAAGAGCCAGACATTTAACTGACTAAGCTGCCCAGGCACCTCAGTGTCTGCTATTTGATTTCAGCTCAAGTCATGATCTCAGGGTCATGGGATCAAGCCTCACTTTGGGCTCCATGCTGAGCATGGAACTTACTTAAGATTCTCTCCCTCTGCCTCTCTCCCCTCTTGCCCTCTCTCTCTCTCTTTAAAATAATAACAACAAAAATAATAATAATAATAATTGAAATAAAGGCAAAAACAAAAACTTTGCTTTCATATAACTCTAATTAACCAAACTATCAGGTTCACTGTTACCATTGTTAAGGCATATGTTTATTGATTCTGTGCCTTAGTTCCTCATTAAGGCTCCCCCTGGTTTTACTTTAATTTACTTCCTTCAGGTAAATTGTTGAGGATGGCCAACAGGAATACCCAATGCCTAGCTTCACATGATGCTTGTGGGTAATACCATGTATGTCCAGTCTTACTCTTCATACCTAATTACCTCATGTGTATTTGACATCACTCTCTAATTCACTGAGTTTCCTTGTGACCACCTCTTCAACACTTAGAAGTTTTATTGCAATAAAATCAACTGATTTTTTTTAGTGTTAGTTCTTGGTTGTGCCATAGACAATCTTTGGGAAAACAATCATTTAAAAACTAGATTGGTTTATTAGTAAGCAATACCTATTCCTTCTTATAGGAAAGTTATGGACTAGGAATATACAAGTAATAATTTCTTCAAGTAAAATGACACATGAAATAAATTCTCAAGTTAAGTAAATTAGTAAATGAGGAAAGAGAGTGAGTAGCTCCACAAAGAGCAGGATTCTGTGTGAATGTCTTGTGTCCATGATAAAATATATGACAGACACATTATCATATTGAGGGAAGATAAGACTCATGTCTTTAGCTGTCAGGAAAAAGTGGTATAACTTGCCTTGTGCTGACTTGTGCAATTTCTGAAAGTTACAGGTACAAATTAAGATCTCATTCTATGAATATTGGAGTGAAGAGATGACCAACATTTTTAGAAAGTGATGTCATTTTATTACTTAAAATAATCATTTTTCACAGTCATTAAATTAATACTGTAGACAATGAAAAATACAAAAAAAAGTTAAAGAGAAACTCACCCATCAGTTCATAATCTAGAGGAAGAAAAAGTATGTCATACATGCTCTCTGTTTTTTCTATACACAAACACACACATGCACATGCATCTAACTGAGCACGTATGTACAAATATAGATCTATTCCTGCATACCTGCAAACTTCATTTGTACCAGATGGGCAACTGACTATCTACAGTTCTATATCTTTTTACTCAGTATACTATGACTATTTTATTAAATATACTTGAAAATAATAATGCCAACTAACTAATTCAACAGGTATTTTTTTTCAGTAACCATTATGTGGCAGAGACATATAACTTGTAGGTGAGTTAACTTCATCAGTGAAATAAAAGATGAACACAAGACACCACCCACAAAAGACAATCAATATCCCTGTTTTCCTAGAGCTTTGTTTTAGAAGCAGAAGACAGGCAATAAACAGTTTTAAAAATAATAATAATTTGGTTACATGGTATAGTAAAAGATAGCTTGTTCTATAAAACCCTAAATAAATATATATAATATATATGTTTATATATTATATATTTATGTATTAGAGAGTATAACACATGTAATATATATAGTAATATATATATATGTATATATGTATGTGTATATATATACAATATATATATGTATATATATATATGGCTTAGTGAAATAGAGAGGGTTGTATTTTCAATAGCTTTGGCAGGGCATGCCTCCTTGAGAAAGTAAGATGTGAGAGACTTGATGGGGACCAAAAAAAAAGAATCCTGGGAAAGTAGAAGAATGTTTTAGGTGGAACACATAACCAGTGCGTAGGTCATCAGTGCATGGGCTCACTTCTCAGCATGCCTGGTGTGTTCTGGGAGTAGCTCAGAGGCTCCTGGGCCTGCAGAGGAAAGGGAGGAGGGTATTGTCAGTGAGTGTTGGGTGGGACACCCTGTATGGCATTGTGAAGATTTTGCTGTTAATGTTACTCTAAGTAAAATCTTAAGAGTGCAGGGCTGGCTTCATGGGTGTGTGGCTACTATAGGCCCACAAGGCTCCTGCTCAGAAAGGTTCTGCATTTAGGTTTTGTTAAAAAACAAAGCATGAGTAAGTTTGAAGATCTGATTGGCTTTATGAAATGATTCATGAATCAGGCAGCCTCTCTTCTGGCAAGTGGAGTGGAGGTCTGAGGAGTAGTACAAGAGGGAAGGCTTATAGGAAGGAGGGTGGGGAAAGAAAGCATAGAGCAAAAGAAAAGGATTCTTTCATGCAAGGTCACCTTAGATGGAAGAGCAGGAGCTTTTATGATGCAGATTACTTCCTTTTCCTTTGGGGGACAGAGAGCACCCATGTAACAGATTACATCACTGACATAGATCTGAGAATTCCTGACTGACCCTTAACACAAATATCTGGGTGAGGTTGAAATTGTGAATAGAGTACATATTGTTAAGTCTTGGTTTGGTGACTAGGTCTAAGTGATGCCATTTTCAGCATGTGGTTTTCTTTTTAAGACTTTTAATGTAGTCACTGTTCTGAAACTTGTAATAATTTTACCTCTGAATTTGTGTTTTTAAGTGAAATCCTATGGGAAAAAAAAAGGAGGTTCTGCAGGGAGCCAGTACTTAAAGCTTCAGCTCATGGTAATGCCACCTGCTGTCCCCTCCTGAGCTCTCCAGCATGGGTATTCCACCCCTTGTTCTCTGGCCCCAGGATCCAAATCCTGAGATCTTACCTATTCCTGCTAGACTGGAAGAAGTATGACTATACCTGCATGTGTGCCAGGGAAGAAAGTACAGATATCCTCAAAGCGAACTGATTAACATTTAAAAAAATATTTTCTAAGCTGATGAAATGAAAAACCTCAACAAACACCATGCATATTGCCAGATAAATCTAATTTTTAATGATTCTTGCTGTTTTACTGATCTCAGGCTTCCTCATTAGCACATCTAAAAATATCTTGAAAAGTATATGATTACCATCTTGATGGTAGGATTTCAGTGTATTAAAAATATTTAGAACTTTACAAGAGCTAAAGAAACATGTTGAAATAAGAACAGGGCACTGGTCAGGAACAAGATTATTAGTTATTCATTTGCAATGCAAATATCTCTCCCATTTGTGAACACCCAGCAGATAGCACATTTACTGTTGATTGACTCTGGCTTTCACTTTTGCCAAACAGTGACAATTTAAGGAAAGGAAGAAAGCTAAAATAGCTTCCTTTTAAGGCAAGATAAGAAGACCTTGAATGACTTTATGACTTCAGTCGAATTTTTCCAACTTTTCAAAAGTCTCACGTTGCAAAACAGAAGGAACTTTTTTTTCTCTTTGTTTTTTTCTTCTTCTGTTCTTTCAAGGCACTTTCCTTAGTAGTGTAATAAGACCTTATATTAAAAATTCAATTTCTTTCCCTTTTTACTTGATAGAAACAGCCATAAATGGCTCTAAGCTGAAAGTATTCTTGGAGACTTCATTCTATTTAGTGATGTTTTGGCCATGATATCCCTGACCAATAACAAGAGTCAATCTTTAGAGTGTGAAAGGTCTTGGTCTTATAAACCCCCTTATGAGTCATTAGTTACTTTGCACTGTGGTTTGCACTAAAAGTGAATTAGACAAGGCGACTTTTTTCAAGCTTCCAATAAATTTATTCAAAGCCAGAATGTATGATCCAAAGGTCAGAGCTAATCTGTGCAAGCTTTTCTTTAAGCTCCAGGAGTTCATAAACCTAGGGCTGTTGATTTTTATATTTCTGATGCAATATTTTGATTATGGTTTTAGGATAGACACATTTCCTTTCCTAAGAGAAGTATAGTGACTGTCTCCATTTTCTACTTCATGAAACTGGTATCTTTTTTTTTTTTTCATTAAAATCATTTTTCAAGCTGCAGGCGGTGGCTCAAAATTGTGTTATAAAATCAGTGTATTCAATGGATTAAGTATCCAAAATAATAACAATAAGCTAAAATATAATACATATACAGTATACACAAGAAGATAGAATACATTTATTACACATAGTGAAAGTAAGTGTTGTGGCACTTTTTTCTTTGTGTGTGGGCGTGTGGGTGCATACGTGTGTATCAGTGTGAGAATGTGTGTCTTGTGAGAATGTGGACAGATCCCAGACCTGTTTTGGAAGCATAAGAACTATAGTTGTATTAGTTGCATTATTAATTTAACTCCATGTTCACTTTTGTTCCCTACTTAATTATGTTTTATGCACCTCTTAACCTCGTGCACATCATCAACTTTGTCTTTTTACCCTTACGCCTCTCATAGAAACCTATTGGGGACCAGATCATAACATTTGTCTTAATGTATCTAAGCATTACCCGGTCCCAGAGAGCACCTCATTGTCTGGAAGAATGCTTACCTACAGATTGTTTCAAGCCCTCTGTCCCCATGCTTAAGATTTCAAGAACCTCCTTATATACCTCTCCCGTATAGATGCTGCGCCTAAGGTAAGTAGGGCAAGGCCGCTTAGGGAATGATCCCCCGCCTTCTTGTTGAGCTGCCTTTCTGATAGTAGTTTTCTTTGCTTCAAAACTGGTGTCTCAGACATGAGCTTACTGTACACTGGGTACATGTATGAGTTTGGGTTTGATAACATGTATGCAAAATTTTTTAAAATACATATATATGGTTTATGTATGTATGTATGTATGTATGTATTTAGAGAGACAGAGTATGAGCAGGGAGGGGCAGAGTGAGAGAAGGAGAATCCCAAGCATGTATGCAAAAAAAAATTTAATATATATATATGTTTCATTCATTCATTCATTCATTCAGAGCATGAGCGAGGAGGGGTGGAGAGAGAGGGAGAGTCCCAAGCAGGTTCTGAATTGTCAGCAAAGAACTTTACGTGGGGCTTGAACTCAAGAAACTGTGAGATCATGACTTGAGCCTAAATCAAGAGTCAGAAGCTTAACTTACTGAGCCACCCAGGTATACCAAAATATATTTCTTCCTATGTCTATCCCACTTTGTTTAATAAATTGCTCAAAGTAAGTGGCTTAAAAAACACTAATCATTACCTACTTCTTATAAATGTTATAGTGAGGAGCCTGAAATTAAGTCCTCCATTAGAAACAACCTCAGGCTGCATGTAGTCCCAGTTCTAGGAAAAGCCTCAGCTGAAGCCACACTCGGACTGCCCTCGGATCTGCCCATCAAAAGAAATGTGTAACATTCCTGTAGTCTTGGAGACGAGTCAGGGCTGGGAACTGCAGGTAGTTACTCCGTACAAAATAGCCAATCATTCACCACTTGCATAAGCCCCACGTAGATCCTCTGAGCCCACCTCATAATTGGTCATTTTCAAAAGATTCTCAAAGGTCATGATTGGGTCCCACCAAAACTAACAGATGCCTCGCAGATACTGAATGGTCAAAACTGTTGCCATGGGTATTGTACAATTATGGTTGGTGCTTATGTAATGATGTAAAATGTACAACGTGTGCACGGTAACACCCCTGCCCTTACCCCATAAAAATCCTGCTCGCCACTGTTCGGAGCTCCACTTCACTGCCGCTGCACCGGGAGATGGGTGAGCCCCTGCTCGAGCTTGTAATAAAGACCCTTTTGTACTTGCATTGGTGCCGGCTCCTTGGAGGTCTCTGGGGACTCGTGATTCGGACATAACAATAGTCACAGATTCAGAGAGAGTACAACTTACCTCTGCCTGAGAGTATCTGTTGTCTCAGCTTGAAGACTTCAAGTTTGAAGCCCCCTCTCCCCTAAAGGTCCATTTACTCTCATGTCTTATACTGATGCTTGGATGTCCTAATGGTCTAATTTGAAATGTTAGCAGCCAGAACACCTATGTGTGGCCTCTCCATGTGACCAGGGTTTTATCACAAGCAGGTAGCTAGCTGGGTTCCGAAGGAAACCATTGCAATAGATTGAGAGAGAAGAACAGCATCACTTTTGATTGTTGAGCCTCCAAAGTCAGAAAGTAATGCAATACCCCTTGCATACATTGTATTAGCTAACATAGTTAAAAAGGTCAACTGAGGTTCAGGGGACTGAATGTGCACCCAACCTCTCCATTGAAGAATGTCAATGTTACCCTATAGAAAAGAGTGTCAGAGTCAGAATATACATATAGCCATCTTGAAAAATAAAATTTGTTGCCACAGTGTTATAGTCAAAATACTGGAGGGCCTCCTGGATGGCTCAGTCAGTTAAGGGTTGGGCTTTAGCTCAGGTCATGATCTCACAGTTTGTAAGTTTGAGCCCTGCATCTGGCTTTGTGCTGACAGCTCAGAGCCTGTAGCCTGCTTCAGATCCTGTGTCTCCCTCTCTATCTGGCCCTCCCCTGCTCACACTCTCTTTCTTTCTCTCAAAAATAAATTAATGTTACAAAAAAAATTTTTTTTTTTTAATGGAAACAACGTGGCCCTTGGTCACACCCTCTGGGCTATTAGATGTCGAATATTTTATGAGACATAATGAGACCTATGTTAAAGGAACCTCCATAAAAACTCATGACCACTAATGCAGAAGACACAGGAGGAAAACAGTTTAAATTTAGGGAGAAGGGGCAATGTGTTGAGCATCACAGAGTCTCAAGTCTTAGGAGATACATGCTGGTCAGAATGGACTTGACATTTTTCTTTCTCTCTCTCTCTTGCTCTCTTTCCTTTTTTAATGGTGCACTTCATTTAATTGTGTAATGGGAAGAGTTTCAAATTTCAAATTAATTAATTTTATGTAATTTATATTAATGGACTACTTGTTCAACTCCAGGCATTATTCTATATACTAGAATAAATATTTAGCCAAATAAAACAAGGTAGTCGTTCTTAGTGAACATACAATTTAATAAGAAAATATATATAACTATGCCATTTCAGTTGGCTGTATTCCAAGCTAAATCAGGATAATTGCAGAGTGCTATAAGATTCAGAGAAAAAAAAATGACTAATTCCAGTTGATGGATTGGCAAAAGGTTTATAGAAGATCTGCCTTTTGAATTGCACCTTTAATATGTTCCTGATGATAAGTTATTCATACAGTGATTATATGGAATGTTACCTTAGTAACATGGAAAAATAGTACATTAGAAGATATCAGAGTTGGGGCACTTGGGTGGCTCAGTCGGTTGAATGTCCTACTTTGGCTCAGGTCATGATCTCATAGTTCATGGGTTCAAGCCCCGCATTGGGCTCTGTGCTGACAGCTGGCTCAGAGCCTGCAGCCTGTTTCAGATTCTGTGTCTCCCTCTCTCTCTGATCTTATCCGGCTCATGCTGTCTCTCTCTCTCTCAGAAATAAATAAAACATTAAAAAAAAATAAGATGTCAGAGTTGAAATAGAGCTACCAAGTTAGACCTAGGAATGGGATAATTCTCATATTGCTTGAGAGCATGGTTCAAATACTGATTGTACAGTGGGTGATTTTGTACATTTAGTCAATTACTGAACCTCCCTTTGCTTCAGGGTTTTGCCTGCAGAAAAATTTAGCAACCTAACATCATAATATTGTCATGAAGATTAAAGGAAATTGTATTTGTGAAGTGATTATGATAGTGTCCGACATGTCTTAAACAGTCAAGAAACATCTGCCAGTATTACCAGTGTTGTTTTCATCCTTCATAACGTTGTTATAGATGGGAGGAAATTTTGTATAGTTTATCAAAAGGAAGCTTGTTTAGCATAAGTTAAGCTAAGGGTGTAGTCATTTTATATATCATCATCATTAAAACACAAATGGAATAAGAGCAATAAACAAAGCAAATCACTTTGAATTGCTGTGCTTCATTCTCATTATAGCACTTAGCACAATAAATACTGTTATCCATTTTTATTACTTGTTTATTCAAGATTTCTTTGTGCCTCTATCAGTGAGGTTTCAGCCAGAGACACAGAACCATTAGAAGATATTTACAATAAATTTCTTTAGGTAAATTTATAATTGGCTAACAAGATAGTGGGTAGGTAGTCAAGTCTGAATTCTTGCTGGTAAGGCAAGCCTTCAGCAAGGACAGGCTAGAACTGTGGAGTTCTTCAGCAGGGCTAAATTGCCTATCCATAGAGTTCTTTCTTTTTTTAATTGAAAAATTAATTGCTGGGGCTCGTGGGTGCCTCAGTTGGGTAAGCATCTGACTCTTGATTTTGGCTCAGGCCATGATCTAATGTGGTATCAAGTCCTATGCTAGGTTCTGTGCTGAAAGTGTGGAGCCTGCTTAGAATTGTCTCTCCCTTTCTTTCTGGCCTCCCCACACTCACATGCACTCTCTCTCTCTCTCAAAACTTAAAAAAATAATTGCAATCTATTTGAAATACATTGTATCAGTTTAAGATATTCAGTGTGTTAATTTGATAGATTTACACACTGTGATATAATTGCCTTTATAGCATCAATAATTAGCACTGTTATTCATAATAGCCAAGATATAGAAACAACCTAAGTGACTGTCAACAGATGAGTTAGATAAAAAGAATGTAGTATATATGGTATATATTATCTAGGGTTATCTCCCTTACTGAAGTAAAGTTTTGTAATGATGTGACCTTAATCATATCTATAAAATATATTCACATAAACACCTAGATTAGTGATTGAACACCTGGAAACTGCAGACACACCAAGCTGACCCATCAAAAGATCATCATAGCACCTGATTATCTTCTCTGTCATGTGTCTGCTTCTATCCTCACCACCTGTAATAGTGCCTTGGCTAAGGCAGAAACTCAAAAAATATTTGTTAAATTATACACACACACACACACACACACGAGTCATGCTATATCACATTTAATAAGCCTTGCAAATGACTTTGAAACATGCCCTATCATGAAAACCAGAAAATATGTTTAGGTCAGATGACAATTTTATGAAAAATATTTTGAGAAAAATTCTGTTAGCAATATAGAACACTCATTAACAATGAGAGACGACCTCAAGGAAGAACCATCAGGAGGATATTGTATTTATGTAGGCGAGAGAGAATGGTTCTACAAATTGGGTAACAGAACAAATGGGAATATTAAGACATATCTAACAGAATTCTGCAAAAGATAAAACTTTGCTGCAAGAAAAGCAAAAAAAATCTTAAGCCAGTAACTGTTGTTTCTTATAGGAAGGTTATGGACTAGGAATATACAAGTAATAATTTCTTCAAGTAAAATAACACATGAAATAAATTCTCAGTTTGCAGCACCATGAAAAGGTGCTGCTATTGGACAGAAATAGGACTGATCTATTACTTGATGACTCTTAGTTATAAGCAAACATGTAGTTTTAGCGGGAGATGTAGGAGTGCAATTAATAGGAAACTCATCAATGTGCATGTTGGTGGTATAATTTACATGTATGGATGTCAGAACGTGGCATCATTAGTCTTCTTGGTGAGTGCTCACTCTGTTAAGGTATTATACAACCTTTAAAAATATTGATATGTTATTGGTATTTCTTCTCTTCTGATGTTTTATTAATTGCTGCAGCTGTTTCCTCTAATTTAGTTAATATTTAACTGCACTGTGTTCTGGGATTGTTAAAACTAAAGGTGCAATTAAAATAATCAGAACAGGAGTATTTGGGTGGCTCTTGGTTAAGTGTCTGACTTCAGTTCAGGTCTGATCTCACGGTTGATGGGTTTGGGTCCTGCCTCAGTCATGGTCTCACTGTTCCCAAGTTCAAGCCCCTTTTTGGACTCTGTGCTGACAGCCCGGAACCTGAAGCCTGCTTCAGATTTTGTGTCTCCCTCTTTCTCTCTGCCCCTCCCCTCCTTGCACTCAATTTATCAAACATGAATAAATGTTACAAAAATATAAAAAATAAAAGCAATCAGAACAATAAAAGAATAATTACTAGAACCAGAAAATGTAGTGGTGTGCTTTAGTAACACTGCATTTTTTAGGATTCTTTTGTGTATTTCTATACCTATTTCCACCCTATTAGAAACCAGTATGTCCCTATAGAACCACAGAATGAAAATATAAACTGGTATTTTGTAGAATGCCATTATCTTTGATAAGTAAAGTAATTAAATTAGTTTGGAAAACATAGGATTAAATACATTTTTATAGATTTATTTCATTGTAAGACTTTTCATGGTCTATAATGTACCAATGTACAACCTGAATTTCCAGGGTAAAGCAAATAGTATAGAATATTTACTAACCTTATTTGACTAAATTACCTTTCTATATTTTGATATTTGAATAGCAGGGGAGAAAGTTATCTCTAGTAGCTTGGCTTCTAGTTAAAGACGTTTTACTAAACATAGGTATTTATGCTCCCCCCTTATGTCTCATTGAAAGAATCTAATACATATAAAAATAATATAGATCAAATACTGATAGTATAATAGGAATTTCCTAGATGATAGAAGAGAATAATAGGAATTTCTTAGATAATGTAAGACATATTAGGATCATATTGAAGAAAATTTCAACTAGAATGCAGACATCTTATGTAGAGAATCACCAAAAACACAAAACAAAAAAAAGAGAGAGAGAGAGAGAGAACCACAAAACAAAACAAAAACCAAAAGAAAAATATATATGTATTTTCCCTGAAGATCGCAGCAATATTGAGAGATCAGGTTTGTGCACACAGGGGATGGTATGGACATTAAGTAATTAAGAATTAATTACAAATCTACTCATTTATTCCTAAAGTAACTAAAATAAAGTATTTTCCTTCAAGGTGAATCTGTGATTGAATTTATCAGGGTTCAGTCAGGAAAACAGAAACTGTGCTATGTATTAGATGTATAAAGGTTTTAAATAGGGGAAGGGGCTTGCATGGATTTTGGAGGAGATGAAGAATGAAGGTCATAGAGGATAGTTCCACAAGACACCATTTGATACTGAGGATTTCAGCTTCCATAATCATAGTGAATGACTCTTAAAAAGATTGCCTGGAACTTGTGACAATTCTCAAAAATCTCTGAGAAGTTCCCAGATCTTACTCTACACAGGCTACGATGATTCTCAGGGGCTTACTGGGATGTTGCTGGTATTGTCTTCTTTTTTTTTTTTTTTTTTTTTAATATTTTTATTTATTTCTAGGAGAGAGAGAGACAGATTGAACAGGGGAGGGTCAGAGAGAGAGGGAGACACAGACTCTGAAATAGGCTCCAGGCTCTGAGCTGGCAGTCAGCACAGAGCCCGACGCGGGGCTCGAACCCACGAACCGCGAGATCATGACCTAAGCGAAAGTCGGACGCTTAACCGACTACGCCACCCAGGCGCCCCGCTGGTATTGTCTTCTATGTGTCTGGCTGCCACCACCTCTGGAGAATAAGGGAATTTGTATCATTCCAGGTGCCTTGCCAGTCTTGAGCAAATTCATGTGTTTGGAAAACTCTGGGAAGCATACAGGAATGGGAATTCTGTGAAATAATTTTTCTAAAGCATAGAAAGTAGCAACATTCTACCAAATTAGTAACAGGAAATCCTACAAGACAAAATCAAGTGATTGTTCAAATAAAAATTTGGATTATTGATGCAAGAGATTCATAGATCAGATTCTAGGAGTTGAATTATACAAAATAACTTAGGAGTACCCTCAAAAAACCAAGAGAAAATCATACTAAGGTATAAGTAACTACATTCCAAGAAAAGCTTGCTTCCATTTTTCTCATATTTTTTTACCTCAAATCTCTGTACCACATCTGGTGCCAGATTTTTCTAACCAGAATCTAAGAAGATTAGCAGTTAACTGTTAGTTAACTGTTGGACTGAAGAAACCCAGTATAGATATCAATACTGTATTGGGATTCTCAAGAGAAACAGATGCCATAGGATATATGTGTGTGTGTTTGTATATGTATATATTCACACATGAGTGTATACACACATATAGATGTGTCTGTGTGTATGTATACATCTATATACGTGTGTATATATGTATCTACACAATTATATACACATTATATATGCAATACAACATATATATTAAGCATTGGCTAATACAAATGTGGGAACTGAGAAGTCCCATGATCTGACATCTATTTACAAGCTAAAGACTCCAGAAATCCAATGGTGTAACTTTAGTCTGATTCAGAATGCCTGAGCACTATGGAAGCTGATGTATAAATCCCAGTCCAAGAGCAGAAGAAAAAATGAGATGTCCCAATTCAAGTGTTGAGATAGAAAAAGGGGTGAATTCCTTCTTCCTTCAACATTTGTTCTAAGACCCTCAACAGATCAAATGCAGCACACTCACATTGGGGATGGAAATCTGGTTTCATTGAGCCTATTGATTCAATTGCTGATCTCATCCAGAAACACCATTATAGACACACCAAAAAATAACATTTAATCTGGATACCCTGTGGCCAAGCAAGTTGACATAAAATTACCCACTGTATATACAAATGAGTTATAAGCAACAATGATCATATATTTTAGGAAAGCTAAGACTATGAGAGGAATTTCTTTAAAAAAAAAAAAGATAAAAAGAAATAATATCCTTTGAGGAAACAATATCTGTAAGAAAATATAAAATGTTTAAAAGTTGATTGCAGGGGCGCCTTGGGTGGCTCAGTCAATTGAGTGTGTGACTCTTGATTTTGGCTCAGGTCATGATATCACAATAGTGAAACTGAGACCAGGATCAACCTCTGTACTGACATCATGCAGAGCCTGCTTGGGATTCTCTCTCCCCATCACTCTCTGCCCCTCCCCTACTCATGCTTGTCTGTGTCCCTGTTCTCCCTCTCTCAAAATAAACTTTAAGAAATAAATAAAGAAGTTAGGTGTAAATTGTATCTTCACCAAAATTAGCAATAATGTTATATATAAAAGCATATTTCATATAAGAAAAAAAATACTATTTAACAACTATTTACTAGTAATTACTATTTGAATTACTATTTAATAACAACTAGTTAATGATATTACCTAGTTTCATATTATAAATATTATAAAATACAATGTAAGGTTAATAATATAAAACAATATACTATTTAAATTAATAATATGTTTAATACCACAACTTTTAATATTATAAAAATAAAGCTTAATTTTATAAAATAGTATGATTTAGTAATATTTTAAATTACTATTTAATAATTATCTCAAAATTTAATCAACAAATAGTGGATAGAATGAAAGAAAAGAACAGTTAAAGATTAAATTATTAAAATGAGAAATTTGGGGTACGTGGGTGGTTTAGTCTGTAAGCATCTGACTCGATTTCATATATATATTGGGAAGAGTAGTGGTAAGAATATGTTATAACCTGTTATATTTTATAATTATTAATGCCTGAGAAGTGACATCAAAATTATTACAAGATCAGATAGTACAATAATATTATACTCATACTATCTTTTGGACATGTCAAGAAAGATTAAATGTATTGGTGCATTTGCTAGTTAGCTAGCCATCATCTATCTTTTTAATCTATATGAAAATTTTTTTTGTCAGTGAGGATTAGATTGTTAAATAATTTGCAAATTCAAAGTGATTAGTTTCGGTAAAATGACAAGTGACATTGACAAATAAATGAAATACTTGTCCTATTTTATTTTTCAGTAAAATTAAACATAACTAAAATTATATAAGTTTATAAACACCCATCCTGAACTGACAGAATAGATAACTCTTAGACTTAGCATCAATTTTATAATATAAAATAAGATGATAACCCAGAGGGACAATTTTTATTATTTTATTTGATTCCTTATTACATTGTTTTATTTTGCAAGTGACCATGCTATTAACAAAGGCCAGAGGCACAGCCCATACATGGAAAGTTTTAAAACTCATAAATAATATAAGCAGAGGTGGGAGAAGAGAAAGTGGTATTATTTAGTCCTTAGGTTGGTGTTTAGCAGGACAATTTTATTAGTACTTCTTTCTCATCAAAGAGTAACCGAAAAACAAGGGTTGGGGGTGAGGAGCAGGGTTTCTGAAACAATAGTTAAGAAACAAAGGCGGCATTTGAATAATAGCAACATTGGTAGGTAATACTTGAAGAAAGAGGGGAAAAAAAGCAATAGCTAAGTAATAATTGATATTGTGAATGTCAAAAATGTCTCCAAAAAGAACGTTTTTTACTGACTTTGGCAAAAATAAAAGATTCTGTCATTTTGTTTCCAGGGTTTTTTTTAAAGGTATATTTAGCCTTTGTACAAATCCACAAATAACAAAAGGCTGTTTATTCTCCCTCCACAGTCTCCCATGTGACTCACCATTATATCTAGGTCCTGTTTGCAGAGGACGTGCTGGATGTCTTCTGATTTGCAGTCTTTTTGTGATTAATGGCAGGGCAGTTCCATCTCTGAAGGCTGCTTTTGGATGGGATACTGTTTCCTTCAGACAAAACCTTAGCCTGCTGCTCATGGAAACCTGTGCTGCTGGCTATGCTAAATGGGCTTTGGTGTTCTGTATATTTATTTTTAGCAATAGCATAGAAATAATGACTCCTATTTACATGTGAGTTGAAAATTACGACGGTCTACTATCACATGTATGTGTGTTTCCTCTGCTAGAGCATGTATGTTCCTGTATAGCTATAGCCTATTTAACTGACTTTTAAGATAGAACATTCACTGTTTGTGGTGGGAAGCATGGGTACTATCTGTATTACACAGTACTGTATTCTCACCATTTTTTTCATTGATTTAGCACTCAGAGGCATTCCATTCTTACCAAGTACAGACTTCAGTACTGAGGATAGAACTTGGAAGACAAACAAAATCCCTTCTCTCATTGTTCTTACATTGAAGTAGTGATGATATATTTTTAATAAAAACATATTTACAAGTTTAAAATGAGTAAAATACACACAAGCATCCTGAGAACTAAAGATCTGTGGGTAGGCTAAGTTCCTCATGAAGGGAGAATTGGAACCATAACCCATAACACCAATGCTTGAATTCTCTAAATGATTATACTGAGAGAGGAAACCGTAGGCCATACCTGACACAGGAGTTTGAATTCCAAATTATTTAATTCAAATTATTCACTATGTTCTTATTGGGATGTATGTAGTATTCCCCACCAAGCGTGTGTGTGTGTATGCTGGTAGGAGGTATTATGCAGGCCAGGGTAGCACGCTCATTACAGTCTTTGACTATGGACTCTGGTTTGACTATCTAGTCTAAAAGATACTTGGTGGGTCACTTTATTTCATGTCTTTAACCTCTCTAAAACCTGTTTACTCATTTGTAAAACGGGGTTGGTAAAAGTAACTCTGATAATTAGATGACATAAAGCTTAGCTTATTGTTTGGTATATAATAAAATTGACTGTGGGTACTTACAATTGGGGTGACTAGTAATTTTGTTAAGACATTTGTGCCACGTACTAACCAATTTCTCCTCAAGAGTATCACTCCATTCTCAGTCCTTTCAAATGCATCAGTGTTTGTGGTAGTTTGTGAAAACTTGCCTATTGGCATCATTTTTCCACGACCTTGGTGACATAATTTTGACCAAGTCGATGTGTGTTCTCATCTCAACCAACTCGTTTCATGTGTCTAATAATACTTGCATCAGTGGGTTCGATTATCCACGAGAAACCTGTGCTGGAGAATGATGTGGGTTTACTGAATCCTCTCTCCTTAACCTCTTGACACATAGTGAGGCAAGTGTTCTCATCTTCCTGGCTTTTAGGTAGGGGCATGCTGCTGGATTCTGACCACTACAGTGTAGCACTTTGATGTATGCTACCACCAGACATTGAACATACAAAAAATAAAAATAAAATAAAAAACTCACTCTGATCATTTCACAATATATACAAATATTAAATCATTATGTTGTATACCCAAAACTATCTAATGTTATGTCAATTATATCTCAACATACTCATCCATACACACACACACACACAAACACACACACACACACACACAAAATATGTCTGTCTGCCCTTGACTCCTGGCTGGATTCAGAAGATGAAGTGCAAGCCTACTGTGCCCTAGCTGGTGCCTTAGAAGGACACAGTCCTATTCCTTATATGATTGCATGAGCAGAGCCCCTCCTCTTTCTACACTCATTGGCCATGAGTGATTTCTTTCTGTTAAACCATGAAAATTTTGGAGTTGTCTCCATTTTGGGGTTTATATCTATAGCCTACTCTACATTATTTCTCTATGGAAAAGGAAACGGATTCAGTGTGTGTGTGTGTGTGTGTGTGTGTGTGTGTGTGTGTACATGTCCATATGTGTGAGAGAAACAGAGAGACGACAGAGATGGAGACACAGAAAGATTATAAGTAGTAAGGAAGATCTGATTGTTTTTCCATTGCAGTCACAATAATTTCTGTGGGCATATACCTGGTAGTAATGTAACAATCACATGTAAAATATCACTACTGTAGAGAGATCATCCATAATAAACAAGAGGAGAACACAAGGAGAAAAAAAGGAACCAGAGACATATTTCAAAATTTGTTAACTTAGAAACATCAACTCTCTGAAAGGGAAACTTGCCAAAGTGAAGATTTGAGGTTTATGTTCAAGCAAGAAATATATATACATATATTTTGAACATATAATCTCCCAGTATTTTCAACTGGTGTTACAGTTTTGATTGACACATTTCCCCATGACATACATAGACTTTTAATCTACCAATAAAATTATCCTCTAGATTATATCATCTTATAATTCTGAGGCTAAGGAATTTTTATCTCATTTTCTTCTCTTGGGTGTGCTAGGGTTCCCTGATGACACCTATGTAGGACGTATATAAGACTTTTGAATAACTAATCTGGCCTTGAGCATAAAACATAGTTAATTAGAGAAGACAGGGAAATATATAAGATTGATTAAATTCTAATGTTGTAATTGTGCAGTTATGCAGGCTAAATTATGTATGTGCAGAGGGTAAGAGGTGAACTATTCCAAAAGAAACATTCCACATTTTTCTTTTATTTAAATCTGAACAGGATCTCAATTTTTTAATAAAAGTTTTTTATCTGGGTGATGGGGATTTAATTGAATAATAATTGTAGACCAAAACTCCTATGGAATAATAGAACCTGCTCAAGATTCATGGAACTGAATAAACCAATAAAATCTAAAATGAATAGATTATTTCATTCACTTCCATTTCAGAGTCTTTATAATACCAAATATAAAAAAATTAGCTTAATAAGTGTTTAATGCATATACTTTGATAAAAATTTAGTAGGACAGGGTGCCTGGGTGGCTCAGTTGGTTCAGTGTCTGACTCTGAATTTCAGCTCAGGCTTGATTTCAGCCCAGGTCTTGATTTTAGGGTTGTGAGTTCAAGCCCTGCATTGGGCTCTGCACTGGGCATGAAGCCTACTTAAAAAACAACAACAACAACAACAACAACAATAATACTAACATACTAAACATTGAGCACTTGTATGAATTACTGCACAGATTTGTCTGGGAGTTTCAGTATACCCCAATTTTTCCAAAAGTGAATCTTAAACCTTCGCCTCTAGAAATAAAATAAAAAGTCATGTAGAATTTACTCCCCACCTTGTGTTACATATTTCTAGACATTGTATATAAAAATTGGAATTTAGTCACAGCAACATTGTCTACTTTCATAAATCAAGATAGTGCATTTGAATTCATTTCCTCAATAAACAGTGTAGAAGTAGGTGATACCCATGAAGCTCTGACAATAAACCTGCCTCCACTTTGCTTCATGTGGAGTATGTTAGAATCTGAGTTCGTCTGGAATACAACGTAATGTGCATTATGGCTTCTTCAGCCTTTCCAAAAGATGGAATCTTTTTGTTATATTCGAGTCTTTCCCCCCTTTATCCATATCTGATGTAGTTTGAGGATATGTAGAACTGTCCAACTTGGCGGCACATGTATTTGGAGAAATTAAGCACTAAGGATGGTCTAGGCAAAGCAATACCTCTGTCCACTCTACCCTAACCCTTTGCTTTTTGAGGTTTCTTTTAGGGCTTCCTGGTAGTACTAGTAGTTAGTTCCCTCACTTTGTTCTCTAATCTCTAACCATACTGGACCTGCTTAGAACCCTCAGACTCCCCATTTTAGGGCCTTTGCATATATCTGAGTTTGTTTTTTTTTTTTTTCCTACTTGGAACATGCACACCTCTCTCATGGCTTGTTCCTACTCCTTGGGTAGCAGCTGGAAAATCATATTCTCCGATAAAATGTCCTTTGAATATACCACTAGCACCTGTATTCTTACTTTGTCTTCTTTCATACCAGTCAATATAATTTGAAGCTATGTTATTATTTGTTTAGATGTATTTATGTTTTCCTTTTTAATTAAAAACACTACATTTTCAGGGCACCTGGGTGGCCCAGTTAGTTAAATATTTGACTTTGGCTTAGGTGATGATCTTACAGTTCATGAGTTCGAGCCCCACATGGGGATCTGTGCTGACAGCTTGGAGCCTGGAGCCTGCTTCAGATTCTGTGTTTCCCTCTCTCTCACTGCCCCTCCTCTGCTCTCACTCTATCTCACCCTCAAAAATGAATAAACATTAAAAAATTAAAAAACAAACACAAAAAACACTATGTTTTGTTGAGTGTCTACTATGGGCCCAACAGTATAAATTCTTTGTATAACTAAGCACCTTCAATCCTTGCAACAATCTTATAAAGAAATTATTATTAATCATTCTTTAAAGATGAGGAAAGTAAAGCTTAGATAGTCACCTACTCAAAATCTTATAACTAGTAAGTAGCTCTTTACAGAACTGAACATAGACTGTCTTTATATTCTATAATGAAAGGATGGAATCAATTTTATTCCCTATTAGTAGCCCCTACCATGGTACCTTGTATATATTTGGTACTTGATCAATACATGAATGATGGGGAAATCTCATGGTTTTACTGTACCAGAAATCTTATAAGTAGTGGCTACTACTTGTAAACTACTGAGGTGAAAGGTTTTCTCTCTAATTTTTCAAAGAGATATTTGAATGTTCATGGAATGACTAGCCAATTGTTGATTTTTCTAAAAATCATCAGAAAAATCTTCTGATCAATTGAAGCTACATTTATTAGATCTACTGAAGTAATGGAGAACATCACCTTGTGAGGCTTGTGGGGGCATGAGAGAGGGAAGTTTGGGGAAGTTATTTAAGGGGGAATGAATCTGCAGTGGGTGATTTTAAGGTGTCTTGCAAGGTGGGGAACTGATTGATTCTGGGTTAACTTTATGGCACGTTTGGTTTAGTGATTACAGAAGGGCAAAATTCTTTTTTTAAATATTTTATTTATTTCTGAGAGAGAGAGAGAGAGAGACAGCATGAGCAGAGGAGGGTCAGAGAGAGAGGGAGACACAGAATCTGAATACAGCCTCCAGGCTCTGAGCTGGCTGTCAGCACAGAGCCCGACGCGGGGCTCGAACCCACAAACCATGAGATCATGACTTGACTGAAGTCGGACGCTTAACTGACTGAGCCACCCAGGTGCCCCAGTAAGGCAAAATTCTTAATTCTAGTTGTGGCTTTAAATGTTAGCATCCCGTTCAACTGGATTAAGACTTTTTAGTTGATATATGGTCCAGTATTTCAGGAGAAAGTATTTTCTTGAGCAACTAAAGTTTGGCTCATCTCAGTGGTATTTAACATTTGTTAAACATTGTTTAACATTAACAGGAAAATATGCCTGGTCTCGTATATTTTAACACAAGGATATGAAAGTATACCCAGTCTCATTATTGTTTAGCCTAATAATTTCAAAATATTTTGGTTTCATTTCTCACCAGGAAGTAGTGATATTATGTAAGACTGAAGTATGGACCGATGCTTTTCTCCCCTCCAACAAAACTTAGTGTGGCATTATGTTCATATTTGTACACATTTACCAGTGGGGGCATTAGGCTACAGATGTGATGAAGTGCTATATCATCCCAGCCCATTTCACCAGGTGGCACACTGCTTGTATGTATATTTGAGGACAGCATTTTTATAATTAATAATTTATAAATTTACAAAATCAAATGGAAAGGGACTGCAGAACAGTGGAGGAGACACAGAGAGGTATAAACAGAAGACTGTTTAATAGTAAGGGCAATCGATTCTCCCTCTTCCAGGTTTATTGACCATTAGATTTATAAACATGAGTATTAGATGCTTCACAACACACTGAAAACAAATGTAGTTGGTCTACATTGAATCTCTTTGTAAAAGAATGTACTACCCATTTTAATTTACTTCACATAAGATTTTCTGCAAGTTAAGTTTGAATTTTGAAGAAAAAGACCATTATGGAATCTTTTGTTGGTTTGATGGCTATTAACTTTGTCTCTGTGCTAAGAGATACGAGTGACCCATAAAAAAGTCATTCTCTTCACTTTTGCATTGTTTTCTGAAGCAGTTTATTAGGGAAAGTCACCAATTAATTAGGAAGAAAATAATTTCTTTAAATATACTGTTCATAGGGAAAATGAGTAAAATTCATGTTGTGTGCACAAAAAAAAACACAGACTGTTACTTATTATGGATATGGCATTCAGTTGATAGTTGCTTTAAAAAAAAGTACAGTAATGCAGCTTTGGAAAAATAAATTAAAAAAAAAACCTCTAGTAAACCAATACACAAGAAAGTATCAGTATTATAGTGGCTTCAACCAAAAGGCTTTTTTTTTTTTTCTGTAATGTGAAGTTTTGAGAAAAAAAGCCTAACTCCTACCAACAGAAACTTGATTTAGAACAATTTTTCCACATTACTGTAGGTACAAGGCAGAGCGAATGTAATCTTGCCTGTTAGATAAGTTTTCTGGGGGAATGATTTTGATTACTAATCAAGGAAAACAAATAATTCACTTTCAGGGCCAATAATGTTTAGATTTGGAATATTTTGACGTTCATTTTTTATGACCCCTGGTTATTCCTGTAATTTACTTATTCTAATACATTCACCCCTTTAAAATCAAGCCAAGCTATGTCTCTCACCTTTTTTTTTTTTTTTTTTTTTGGTCTAGGCTGTTTATCCCCCTGGCTATGAAGCTCACAAATGGTAAGTAAAACCATGCTTCTCTTAGAGATAACATTGATGCTGTGATCGAAAACAAAGATTTAGAGCACTCGGAGCTTGTAAGACTGTTATCTGGAGTTGTTTCTAACTTATGGGCCCTGTTCCAGAGTTTGTGCAGTCCTAGATTCTCTGTACCGTCACTTGCTGTTTCATTACATAATTCTACCTATTAATGTCTAAGAATTTGCCAATCAGGTAAATCAAATTTGAATGAGATCATGCTAGGATAACCTCGGTGTTAGATCAAGTGGTAGTAAGATGTACCGAGATGTTTTGTCAGCTAGAGATATTAATAGTCCCAAAATGAAATAAAGCAGTTTCAAATCATACCGGGCTTTAGACTAGATGTTGAGTCACCATAAAAATAAAAGCAAAAACAAAATGAACAAAAACTTTAAAACATAAACATTTATTAAAATGATCTGAGAAAGAAGCAGGTGATTTATTTTTGGTATATCTTTTAGAATATATTATTTTCTGGCATTAGTATCTTTGGCTATCTTGGAGTAGTTATTAAACTTAATGGTTAACCTGTGTTAATATTTTTTTCTGAAAGATAGTTATCGTTAATTTTCCTGATAATGTTGGCAAGAGGAGTAATGGGAAGAGTCAGGGACAGGAATCAAAAGGCCTAGCTGGATTTGAATCCTACTTCTGCACCTTCCTTGCTGCTCTGTGAGCTGAGGCAATTCAGTTAAACTCTCTGGTCAATTCCTACATCTATAAAATGAAGATACTATAAATCACAGAAATTGCTTAAAGTATTTAGACACTATGTGGGAAAGTATGCCAAAACTATGAAATGTCACATACACATGTCACTATTACTTACTTTCCTTCAAAACAAACAAACAAATAAGCAAGCAAAATATTTCTGTTGGTTTGATGGCTTACCAAACAAAATAAAAACAAAAATCCTACACAACCCTGAAGAGGTAGTATCATCTCTATTATGACATGACATCAGTCACAGAAATCTGAAACAGCTTGATGGTCATGGAAATAATTAAGGGCATGAATGGTCTCCCCTAAGTTGCCTATGATTTAATATAGAAATGTGAATGCATGGCTGATGTCATGAGGTCAGAGAGGTTGGTTGGTCAGAGTCAGACACCAGAGAGAATGCAATTATATTAATTCAGACACTAGAGTGAATAGATGAGAAAAAAGGAATATTGAACAATCTTATCCTACTTAATTGCTGAGCAAGAGGTAGTTAATGAATATTCCTGGTGAGACAAAATAAATAATTACTAAATAAAAACATGAATGAACTGTTATTGACATCTACAGAAAAGTATTCAGAAAATATACAATGTTGTTAAATGAACAATTTTCAGCTGGGTTTAGATAAACTCTATAAGAAGATGGGGAGAAGAAGGGGTCAAAGAATAAGGAAAAACATTTATTGATTACTCATTTCGGCAAGTAGCATTCTAAGAACTTTATGTCCATATTAATAATTAATCCTATAAAAAGTCACATGAACAAAGAAATAGTGGTCTCATTTTACATATAAGAAAAATGATTTGAAGAGTTTAAGTTATTTGCTCAAGATCAGACAGTTATTCAATGGCAGTACAAGGACTTGAATTCAATGAGCATGACTCTAATCTGTTGTTAAGTAGAAATTTTCAAAAGGTTAACAACCATGACTTCCATGAATATATAAAATGAACACATATTAGTTTCCATTTAATTCAATAATTAAGGAGGAGGCCAATAAGATGTTTTGACCTGTACAAAGATCATTTTGAGAAACTACATACCTATAGGTAATGTTAGAATAGTTTATGAGCTTCAATACAAAACTGTTCAATAGAGCCATAAAACTTTAGTGTTACCGCTCAATGGGACTGAAATAGTTTGCATATTTTCAGACAGGGTCAAATGAACACATGAGTTTACCATGTCTGTGATCTTTAATTGTAGTAAATAAGTGAACTAAGAATGTTACGTAAGGCCATCCTTGGTTAGACTTTTCCCTAATATGATAAGGAAAAGATATGTTGCCCAACACTCTGTCTTATTTTGTAGATTCAGATCATTTTATGACCTAACATAGAAATATAATGCTAACGTAACATATTTCATTTTAGATCTGCATTCACTGGGTTAGAGATGTAATACTTGCATTATAATTATCAATGTTTTGGGGCACCTGGGTGGCTTAGTCGGTTAAGCGTCCGACTTTCGCTTAGGTCATGATCTCGCGGTTCGTGGGTTCGAGACCCGCGTCGGGCTCTGTGCTGACTGCCAGCTCAGAGCCTGGAGCCTGTTTCAGAGTCTGTGACTCCCTCTCTTTCTGACCCTCCCCTGCTCACGCTGTCTGTCTCTCTCTCTCTCTCCTAGAAATAAATTTTAATAAAACATTAAAAAATTAAAAAAAAATAATTATTGATTTTTTATGTAGGTATGGAAGCTAATACTCAGAGAGATAATATAGCTCAGATCCGTATAGTTGAGACAGGATGCAAACTAAAAGTACTAAAATACTTCCATAGTATTTCCCCTATGTTTCCCATACAGCATCATAATTCACATTTTAATGGTGTCCATATATCATAAATCAGTACATTTCAATTATAATTTTATTTGTTGTATAAACTTTTATATATAATGTTAATAAATAAATCAAAAAATAAAACAAGCAAAAATAACATAGCTTGGAGTGTTTTCCTAGCCATGGGGAAAATTAAAATCAAGACAACCCTGCCTTGTCCTTGAAGAGCGCAACATGCTGCATGTGGCCTTTTATGAGACAAAGTAAATAGAAACATAGTGCCTTATTTAAATAATCGTTTCCATCTAACCAATACTTAATGAGTATACATTTGTGAAAAATACTGTGCAGATGCTCCTAGGAATACAGATCAAGAGGAAACCATCTCTGCTCTTAGGGAATTTTCAGTCTAACAATTTGACATTCTAATATTTTTGTCAAGTGTTTCTATGATTACTGTTGTCATTCAGGTCTTATTCAACCCTTGCTTGGATATCTAAACTAAGTTTCAAAATAGATTCCTTGTCTTAGACTCATCCTCTGCAGGGTGATGGTATTTGGAATTATCATGTTCTAAAATCCAAGTATAGTGCAATGTACCAAAGGGTCTGTTAATGGTGAGTACAAAGTGATAGAAAAAAGATAAGTATAGAAGATTTACCGGGTGAGTGACATTAGAGAAAGAGGGATTTGAGGGACCTTAAAAATAAGTTTATTGGCAGAGTAGAAGTTTACCAGGCTGAGAATTTAGGAAAGGGCATATCTGTGGTTGCAATTATGGATAAGAGTAGATTTACATGGTAGCCATAAAGGGGTCCCACTTGGAATTCTCTTTATCAGAGACTTTGTAGAAAGTAGAGGCTTATTATTCTGCTTGCAGGGCATTTGGCCTCTGCTCTAGTGTTTGAGCTGAGGACATAATTTTCTGAGACAGAACAAGCCAAAGATGGAGCGTGCACATGGTATTAGGAGCTAGTCATTTGTGCTCAGTATAGGGCTCCCCTCCAGGCAGTTTTTGCAATAGAACTTCACATTGAACTGGCAGAGACTTTCTCAGACCTGTATGACAGTCTGCTGTGTTACCCTCAATCCTTCCTTTCCCTCTCCTTTCATGGCATCATGGCCTTTTGACTTCCCCTTCCTACCCCTGCTCTCTCTCCTTTGTCTTTCATTGGCATTACACCCCTCCCCCCCCACAAAAAAAAATTCTTATTCTTATAACTGTGTTTTATCTCATGTTTCTTGGAGAACTCAAGCTGACACAGTGTGTTAAGGTAAAGAACTGTGGGAAAAAAAAAAAAAGAGAAAAAACACATCATATTTTAAGGGCTTCCCTCCAGATGGAACAAAGTTGAGCCCAAACAAACAAAATTTGGGACAGTGTTATGTGAAAAAATGTGCACAGTACTAGGAACTACTTGGATTTAATATTTCCTTCAACATTTTTATCTGTTGAATGCCTCCTCTGAAGCAGGACAATTTTAAAGCAAAGATGATAAAAAGATGGATATGATACCTATGTTGGAGGATTGCATAGTCTAATGAGCCTGGGAATGGAAATTTGGAAGACATTATTTATGCTTTAGAAATCACTCCTACCGTTGAGAAATCTCCTGTGGATGGGTCTAGTAGTCCCCCAAGTTGTGTCATTTAGGAAAGAGACATCTGTTGTTTAGATATAAATGTTTTTAATGTTCATTTTTGAGAGAGAAAGAGAGAGAGAGAGAGAGAGCGAGCATGAACAGGGGCAAGGCAGAGAGAGACGGGGACAGAATCGGAAGCAGGCTTCAGGCTCTGAGCTGTCAGCCCAGGACCCAATGCAGGGTTTTGACTCATGAACCATGAGATCATGACCTGAGCCGAAGTCAGATACTCAACCGACTGAGCCACCCAGGTGCCCCTGTTGTTTGGATCTAGGTACCACCTCACCAGGAGTCCATCTCAGCTGCAAAGAGGAAATTATTATTAATAGTTGTCCATGTGCTCATCATAAAAGGTAACAGTATCCTATCAATAAAAGGAAATGTATTGAAGTTTCCTTAGATATGGTACAGGGGTTAAAATATTATACAAATACAGTCATATTCAGTAAGTCTTGTTTCTATCATTGGGAGAAATTTAGTTCATTAGAGTTTTTTATTTAGTCATTATTACATTATTAAATCAAGCTTTAAGATTAAACATTAAGATTTAAGCAAAAATATGATTAATTTGTTCACCATTGCTTTTTATAGTGAGCTTTTTAGTGTATCAGCAGCTTCAGATGAATGCATTAACATTAGATGAATTTATAAATGAAACCACATAGATTCTTAGAATATTAATACTATGCCTGTAATAGAAAGCCAAAATTACTAGAGAACATATTTGAGAAACAGATGCAATGTTGTATGCATTTCTAATAAATTACTTACAGTCCATTATGGGACGATACGCCTTTGAACACTATTTAAACAATCAGCGGACGACTGTGTAATAAAATTGCTTGAAGCAAACTTTGAGAACTGTCCCTACATTTTCCTCCTCCTTCTAAAATGAATTATGTCTATGGATTAAAAAAGGAAGTTGATTCATACAAAATGCTTTTTCCTTCACGTGGAAAACTATTACTCTAAAGGAATATGTAATACAATTTTATTGTCATCCGAAGCTTCTGTCCTTCTTTCTGCAAATGGTAAAATGATCCATTTGATAACAATAAGTGCCAATTACGCAGGATATAGAGTTTAGCAAATCCATTGAAAATTTGGGTGTTTATCCCTATTAATCTAGAAAAACATTATATATAAATTAAATTGATCTATGCAGCTTTTGGACTCAAAACCTCAAAGGACCAGAGTGTTACCACAGAGTATCTTAAATCTGTTTTTGGTTATGATAATTAGAAATAAATCTTATCATATTTTTATTATATTATTTCCCCAAACTATTTTGCTTAATCTTTTCAGACACCAAACAGAAGTAAATTCAAAGCTAAACTTGTATACCTAAAGGTCACGGTTATTTTTTATTCCATATGCATCATAATCATTGCCAAATTGTGCTTTCTCTTTTTGACCACACTTCCCTAAGAAATAGATTGCCATGAAGATAGAGGTACTGCCTTGGCCTCATAAAACATAGGAACATGCTTTAATTCTTAGGAAGCCCAGAGAGCCAAATGCTGCAATGGACAGTAACAGAACAATAGAACAATGCATGGCCAATTTAAGGATAATGTGATGTTTGGCCTGTTTAAAAACATTTGTAGAGGGATGTACTATATTGATTATTGTAATAACATTAGAAATGTTCTTGTGGCTCTAAATCCCTAAGATAGCATTGTTTATGCACATACAAAGAGGGTCAATGATCAGTAATCCAATTTGGCACAGACAGACAGACTTACTCTTTACCTTTTTTTTTTTTAACCTACATATTTATTGGTGCAGAAGTAATATAATATAGATGCATGCAATTTAAAGAGTAGCAGTCTTATTTTATCCATCCCACCCTGCTGGAGTGTGTTTTTCATGTTTATTAGTTATATGTTTGGTATTTATCTTTCCATACTTTCTTCTGTCCTTCTCTTTCTCACCCATTATGTATTTGTAGTATATATCTCTGTTTTTCCTTTTGTTTTTGAAACTAAATGCTATCAAAATTGATTATATATTTTTTTAACTTGACAGCTTTTACTTCATTTGTCTTTGGAACCATTCCATGTCATTATGTGTAGATATACCTCATGCTTTTACATTTGTGCATGGTATTATGTGTCATGGATATACAGTGTTTGTTTTTCCTTTCTTTACTAAAAGACATTTAAAATGTTTCCATTTATCCTCTATTACAATAGACTGTTTAAGTCAATAACCTTCTATATGTCCCTTGCAGAATAGGTTGTGTTTTTTATAAAAATAAGTTTTATATTATAAAATTGAAAAACAAAATCAAATTATAGCTATCTTGATAATTCATATAAATACTCATAAGCTATCAACTCTTTTATCCACCTTCATTTTTCTTTGCTCATTCAATCTTTATCCATCACTCACTTCACCACATATTTACTAATTTTTATCATCTCATTATTTTTGCATTTCAGGAATTGCCTAAAATAGTGCTACACATAGAATGAATGTGATACTTAGAAAGGCTTTGAAGCCACTTAAACATGGAATCCAGGCTTGATGCCATTAAATTGTCATTGTGCACTTAGGTTTCTGTTACTTTAGCTAAAAACATTTCAAACATATATGTAGCCCCCCAGGTGGAATCTTATTTTCAATTCAGCATCCTAAAGCCCCAGATAGTGTCACTGTGGCCCAAGTTACATCAAGTCTTCATTTTTAATCTAAGACATGTTGAGTTAGGTTCTTAAGCAACAGATCAGCTTCTGCTACAGCCAAGTGGATAAAGATGGAATAGTAGAAGACTGAAAAAGATTGAGGTCATGGGCAAATGATCTCACCAACTCCCACAGTGTAAAGAGGGGAGATGATGCCCTTCTGTTAGGATTATTGTGAGCAGTGAGACAAAATAAAAAGTGGGGCCTATCATATTCAACTATAAGATGCTGTGTGAATTTTATATTTTAGTCTATGTCTCCCTCCCAAGTGACTATTTCATAGGATTGTGTGTGTGTTTGTCCTTTTCTTGTTAATAGACAATCTACTATTCACATTATTCTGCAACTTCTTATTTTTGGTTTAACAATACATCCTGGAGATTTGTTTCCATTATCTGTACTTAGATAACTGATGAATTACACTTGTTATTATAAACAAGCTTTAATGAAACATCATTAGCCATTAGATAAATACAAATCAAAACAATAATGAGATATCACTTTATACCAACTAGAATGGCTATATCAAAAAGATAGACAGTAACAAATGTTGGGGATGATATGAAAAACTGAAATCTTCATATGTGGTTTCAATGTAAAATCATGTAGCCACTTAAGAAAATAGTTTAGCACTTCTTTAAAAAGCTAAATATATCATATGAATCAGCAGTTGCACTCCTAGGCATATAGCCCCTTTCTGATTACTTATTCAATGTACATTTATGCAAATATGAAAAAAACATACATAAACACATACGGAATTCCAAGGGAATTGAAAACATGTCCTTACAAAACCTTGCCCAAATGTTCATAGTAGCATTATTCATAATAGCTAGAAAGTGGAAACAGCCCACATGTTTAACAATTAACGAATGAATAAACATGAGGTATATCCATATGATGGAATACTATTTATCCATAAAAAGGAATGAAGTACTAATATATCCTATGACATGCATGAATCTTGGAAACATTAGCTGAGTGAAACAAGCCAGACTCTAAAGACACATATTCTATGATTTCATTTATATGGAATGTTCCAGATAAACAAACTCATAAGGGCAGAGAGGAAATTAGTGTTTGCCAAGAGTTGGGGTTGGTGGGGAGGTGGAATGAATGTTAATGTTTATGGGTTGTTGGGGTTTTTTTCTTATTTTTTTGCTGATTATATTCTTGAATTATAGAGTGGCTATGGATATACAACTTTTTAAATATACAGTTGACTCTTGAATGACATGGGATTAGGGTGCCTATTACCCCGTGAAATCAAAAATCTGTGTCTAACTTCTGACTCTCCCAAACATAACTACTACTAGCCTACTGTTGGCCAGAAGCCGTACCAATAATATGAATCAAATAATGCATATTTCATATATTATACTTATTATATACTGTATCTTTATAATAAAGTAAGCTACAGAAAAGAAAGTGTTATTTAGAAAATTATAAGGAAAAGAAAAATACATTTACAATACTGTACTGTGCCCAAAAAAGCCCATGTATAAGCAGACTCGTGAAGTGCAAATTTGTGTTGTTTGAGGGTCAACTGGACTAAAAATCATGGGATCATACACTTTAAAAATGTAAATTTTATATGTGTGTATTATATCTCAATTTTTAAATATTCCCTAGAAATTAAGATTTTTAGTTTTGAACATGTTAAATTTCAGATGCTTATTTATCCAAATGTTAAATGTCCATAAATTTGTTTCCTTGATCTATTAGAATCTACTTATTGCCTTTATTCCCAGAAACAAAGTAATTTTAGCTGATTTTTTTTAGTTTTTATTTAAATTCTAGTTACATATTACATATACTGTATATTACATATAGAGTAACATTAGCTTCAGGAATAGAATTTAGGGATTCATCATTTACAGATAACACCCAGTGCTCATCACAATAAGTGCTCTTCTTAATGGCCATTATCCAATTAGCTAATCTCCCTAACCCCCTCCTCTCCATCAACCCTCAATTTATTCTCTGTAGTTAAGAGTCTCTTCTATAGTTTGTCTCTCTCCTTTTTTCCTTCTTTCCCCTATGTTCATCTATTTTATTTCTTAAATTCCACGTGAGTGAAATCTAATGATCCTTCTCTAACTGACTTATTTCACTTAGCTTAATACAGTCTAGCTCTATCTCATCAGTCGATGGACATTCAGGCTCTTTCCATAAACTGGCTATTGTTAATAATGTAATGTAGCTATGAACAAACACTGGGGTATGTGTGTCCTTCCAATCAGTATTTTTATATCCTTTGGATAAATACCTAGTCGTGCAATTGTTGGGTCATATGGTGATTCTAACTTTAACTTTTTTGAGGAATCTCCATACTGTTTTCCAGAGTGGCTGTACCAGTTTGCATTCCCATCAACAGTGTAAGAGAGTTCCCCTTTCTCCACAGCTTTGCTAACATCTTTTTTTTCCCCTGTGTTGTTAATTTTAGCCATTCTGATAGGTATGAGGTGTTTTTTCATTATAGTTTTGATTTGTATTTCTCTGATGATTCTTGCACTGATTCTTGCTTGGCTGTGATGGTGTTTGGGCTTTAAACCATGGCATTTGCAAAGTTCTCAGAATGCTTTTACCAATCCCTCCCTACAGAGTCTTAGTGCTGCTTATACTCTACTACCACTACTATATCATCCACAACCAGCAGCACCACATATATGATTAATAACTGATTTACTGAAATTAGCTATGCAAAAGACACTTTACATAAATTAGCAATATCTGCAAAAAATCACTGCATTACTACATTTTATGGAGGTGAAAACTAAGACTCAGAGTTCAAGTAAGGTTTACAAGGTGCTTTTCCCCCTCTAACAGACTAATGCAGTTGTTATCAATCCAGATAGCACGTTACAATTACTTTTACAAAGAGCAATAGTGAGGCACTTCACTAAAATAGTTAAGTCAGAATCTTGAATGGTAGCTTCTATACATTAATAGTTTAATCATTTTTGGAGATTCCAATGTACTTAAAGCTTTTCAAGAGAAACTCAACATCTGACAAATTGCAGTCTTTTGAATCTTTCAACAGAACACACATATTAATATGCCCTTGATTTTTACGATAAAAATCATATCACAAAATATGCAATTAAACCAACATGAAACATATTACTAACATATTCTTTGGTGATAGAAGGTGCTTCAACAAATTATTTACCTATCCTCACTGGTCTTTGTGCTGATAAGAAGCTTTCCTAGCAATAAGAAAACATTTCTTTGACTTACACAATTGATTTCTTATTGTAGGTCAGGAGAATAACAGTAATCCCTTAATCCCTTTATGAGTACAGTCATTGCAGTATAGGAAAGCTGCCACAAATCATTCATTATCCCATTTCATATGCTCATTAGGAAAAGAAAGAATGCCACATGCTATTTAATGGAATCATTTCTTTTGTTAATTATTGCAATTGTTTGCATATAGTTCATTTTGACAAGCTATTATAGATATTAAAAGGACAGTTTGATAAACTGTGAAGTCTTGGTTGAAATATTTGTGTAAGCAACTTGAATGTAAAAGAGGAAGATTTTATTTGTCTTCTATTCTACTCATCTATCTATGTCTTCACATATGGAATAATAGACTTGAAATACATGGATTGTGGGTTGGGTGTCTCTAAGAGCCATAAAGGTGTACCTGTGCTGTCTTCATACTATGCCTGGAAAAGTAAAAAAGGTCATTTCATAGGTATTGAATGAATCTATGACTGGATGCATGTGTATGTCTATACATCTATCTATATTCTCAGTGAAATTTAATTCCTCAAGAACAGAGTCTCCTTTTATCATTTTTGTTTATTTATTTATTTATTTTGAGAGAGACAGAGACAGTGTGAGTGGGGGAGGGGTAGAAAGAGAGGGAGATAGAGAGAGTCCTAAGCAGGCTCTGCACCTACAATGCAGAAACTGTCTGGGGCTCAAACTTACAAAACCGTGAGATCATGACCTGAGCTGAAACCAAGATTCAGAAGCTTAACTGACTGAGCCACCCATGTGCCCCACCTTGTTGTTCAGAGTTCCTTTTATTTTTTTATGTCTGCTGCTACTATCAGGCTAGATCTAGGAGTATCATAAGTTGTCTAATAAATATTTTAGTTTGCGTTCTAAATGTACCCTGAAATATTGTTTAATATTTTATCGGCTTTATCATTCAGCCAAAACTAATTGATAAACAATTTTAAATCAAATTTATTTCCTTTTGAAAAAATATAGTTTTTTAAAAATTATTCTTATCTCCCACATCTTTCCATAAAACATAAATGGTTTTGAAGGTCTTTCCAAAATTCAGGAATATATTTTAAGTAATTTGGAAAGAGATGTAAGAGTATAATATCCAACTTTGGAGAGATCTCTGTGAAATACTTGCAAAATATCTTATTGAGTAATAGCCTTGTTTCTCAAATTGTGATCTGCACATCAGAATCGGCAATATCACCCAAGAGTTTATTATAGCTGTAGAATCTCAGATCCCACTGCAGGCACATTAAAGAATAATCTGTATTTAAGTTTGAGAGGCACTAATTTCTTGTTTGTTTGTTTTTGTGCTTTTAAATCACTTTGATAGGATGTGGGGTTCCTTTAGAGTTCTTCTGCCCAGGGCGTACTCCCAAGAAATAGATTTTAATATTACAACATTTGGGTGTCAACTAACAGAACTCCTAAAAATAACACTGTTGTGACAAATAAGAATCATATGTATAGTCTGTACAGAAGGGTATCATCTTGCTAATAATCTTGATCACTCTGATTTCTATGATGCGGAGCTCCATGTCATTTCTCAGGGAATTTGATATTTTCTCCTGTCTGCTCATCTGATGGGCAAGCAAAGGGCCATCTGTACTTTATGTATCTAGTCTAACAGAATTTTCCTGACAGTCAAAGTGGTTTTCTTTATTCATTGTCTTGCTTCTTCTTTAATATCCCCCTTCGTGTTCTCTGGTCTAAATGAAAATGAAACAAAAGTGGGATGAAATAAAATGTTTAAATGGCCATAACCACCCTCAGCACTTAAAAAAAAAAAAAAAAAGAATTCTTGGTGCCTTCATCCTTCATTTAGACACTTTAGACACTCAGGGTAAAAGATATGCCACAATGAATAAACAGAATCAGTTGACCTGATGTTCTTAAAACCAGTACATTAAAACATGTTTAATTGTAAATTGTGTTAATGGATTTCTCCTTCTGTGTTTTAAAGTATGATAATTTCCTTTGTGTGTGTGTGTGTGTGTGTGTGTGTGTGTGTGGCTGGTATACTGAATGATCTTTGGACTAGAAGTTAAGGAACACAAATTCTAACGTCAACTCTTGGAATGACTGGGTATTGGTGACCCTATGCATATGATCGATGTTCCTGGGCAGAGATTGCTTTTCTTAGAAATGACATTGTTGGCATGGACAATCTCTGGAACCTGTGTCTCAATGATTCCATGACACTGTATCGGCTTCATTTCCATAAAGCTTCTGATAAATCTAATTTAAATCCTCTTACATATGATACTAAGTCAGGAAAAAAAAAGAATATTGTTTTATACAGAATGCAATTGTGAAAAAACAAGTAAGTAATAAGAACATTTAAGATTTCTCTCCTATTGCTGAGGAAATTAGATCTCTATCAATAAACATTTGTAAGTGAACACTAACTAATGCTCAAATATAATACTTCCATGAATTAATTATATCTGCTTTTGCACAGCACCAGACTGATCAGTGCTTAGTGAAGCCCCCAGCTAGTTCTCACTCACACACTGTATTTCTGAGAGCGAAATTGATTATTTGAATTGACATTTTCAATCCCAAGTCACCTAAGTGAGCAAGAGGTTATGAATATTATAGAGAGATTTTATTTTCCTCAAAGTCTGCTCTGAATTCAGAATTGCATTGAAGGTGCAGAGAGCAGTGAGGCGATACCGTATTCAGCCCACTGGGGAGGAGGGAAATGAATAGGAGGCAAGTGAGGATTCCAAGGGGAGCGATAAACAAATCTGCCTCGCTTACATTCAATGTGAAGAATAATATTTAACATCTCCAGAGTGCTTCACTGATCTTGATATCTCAGTTAATTATTGCCTCCAGTTCTAGGGTTGAATACCTACTATGAGTTATGAACTGTATTTAGTGCTGAGGATATAAATGTGAAAGATTCCTGAATGCTGTATTTTATCACTAATAGTCTTCAGTATTGCTGTCTGAGTAATAGGACTTTTAAAACATAAATGATTCCACACTGAATTTTCTTTATCAACTGCCATTGCTGAGAATAGAAGTCCAGAGATAGAAGGCCTTTTGTGAGATATTGGCTGTCTACTTTTCTGGTCCCCTCTCTCATCATTACCTACTCTTATGTCCTGGGTTTTACCAAAACTTCTGCATCTCCCTCCAAAAGTGACTTTAGTGGACGGACCATCCTCTCTTAAATTTCATTGTATTTACATGCTATCTCATCTTCCCAGAGTGGCTTTCCTGGCTTTCTTCACTTAATTAGCTCCTACAAGATTTTAAAGAATTAATTGAGATATTAACTCCCAAGAGACCTATCCTAATGCCTATAGAATTATTGTGCTTGCTTCGGCAGCACATATACTAAAATTGGAACTAATGCCTATAGAATTATTGGTCCATTTTTGTATTCCCATAGGAGATAGTTCTTACATCTCCTTCATGGGCTACCATGTATTTATCCCGCTAGACCATAGAATTCATTCAGTCGAGCAGCCCAGAATCTGGCTGGTACATGCTCAAATAAGTTTTCATTAAAGACTAAATTATTGAACATCCCTATGATGTAGGTGCTTCGTATTTTTTTGGTAATTGGTAAAATGTGCATATTAATATTTTTCTTTTTTTTTTTACAAGTTTGTTTCCATATAACACCCAGTGCTCATCCCCACAAGTGCCCTCCTCCATGCCCATCTCCCCCTTCTCCCCCCACACCCATCATATTATTCTCTTCATTCTATAGCTAAAGAAACATTCGAGATCTTATCTAAAACCCAGGGTCAGTGAGTAAAATACATCTGGTTTTCTGGGTAAATCACATGTTCGTTTTCAGTACAGGACCGCTTCATCTTGTGCTAACCCAAACCACTGGGGAGAAATCAGGGCTACAAAAGCCCCAGAAAGTGAAAAAGAGGTGAGTTTTGTGACTCATGATGGACTACCAGCATGCAGCATGTTCTCAGGGTAAATGTAAGAGAATAGATCCAGTATGTGGGATGCCCCTACAAATAAATATTTAATAAATGAAATAATGAGTCATTATATCAGAGGAATAAGGGTAGCAAAACCTATTTTGGTCAACCTCATCTTCTGTTGTTGGTAGCAGTATTGTTGCTGCTGCTGAATAAAGAAGGTCCCAAACATGATGCAGATTAGAAAATAAATTTATGTACTGTAATTTTTCTCTTGAAGTACTCTAAAATTCTTATTTTTTAAAAATTTTCAAAAATTAAATCAGCATTAGATACATTCAATTTCGGACAGGGCCATTTGCTGTCTGACTTTCTGCCTTTAAAATAAATTTTATTTGATCGTTTTATTCTTTTATATTTATTTATTTATTTATTTATTTATTTGAGAGTGAGAGAGAATGAATGAGTGGCATACAGGACAAAGAGAATCTTAACCAGGCTCCAGGGTTAGCATGGAGACTGATGTGGGGCTCAGTCTCCAACCCTGAGATCATGACCCTAAGATTATGACCTGTGCCAAAATCAAGAGTCAGAAGCTTAACCTACTGAGCCACCCAGGTGCCCCTATTTTCCTTTTAAAAGTAGTTCTCCTTAAGCTGACTAAGACATACTTTTTAAGTAGGCTTTATGCCCAGCATGGAGGCCAACATGGGGCTTGAACTCAGGACAGTGAGCTCTCAAGACCTGAGCTGAGATAAAGAGTTGGATGCTTAAGTGACTGAGCCAGTCAGGCACACCTTGACTAAGACATTTTAAAGTCTCTTAAACAAGAGGTTATGCAATATATTGTTGGCATATGTTTATCACTAAATAATTTTCAGTTCCTTGTTACAAAGTTTTCAAACATACAGAAAACTTAAAAGAATGAGCTATGTAGATTCCCTATAAATTTGATACTTGTTAACATTTCAATGTGTCATGATACTTTACTCCCATATATTCCAGAATTACCTTCCCCCAAACAAGAGCACTCTCTAATATAACCTCAGTACTTCTATTTCACCTACAAAAACTAACAGTAACACCTTGATTTCACCTAATATACAGTTTTCAAATGTCCTGAGCTGAATACAATAACTGTTTTATTCTTTTAATGTTTTATTTATTTTTGAGAGAGAGAGAGCATGAGCAGGGGAGGATCAGAGAGAGAGGGAGACACAGAATCTCAAGACACACTCCAGGCTCTGAGCTAGCTGTCAGCACAGAGCCTGACATGGTGCTTGAACCCATGAACTGTGAGATCATGACCTGAGCCAAAGCCAGATGCTCAACTGACTGAGCCACCCAGGCACCCCCATACTATAACTACTTTATAACTTTTTTAAAAAGTCTTGGATTCTGTTAATGTTTATTAATTGCATCTGATTCTCATCTCTTTAGCCTATTTTAATTTTAAACAAGTTCTGCTTCTTGTATTTATTTTTAATGACATTGAATGTTCTAATAGTCTGGGTCACTTATACTATAAAATTTTTCCAATATTTGCTTTGTCTTGCTGTTTCCTTGTAGCGTTATTGAATTTGTTCCTCCGAAAAATGCTCAGATCTTCTGTTTCAGCTATTCATTTCAGAGTGAAATATTGGCTTGAGAATTACCTTCATATGATTTATTTTTCTTTCATTTAGATTGGCTTACTAGTAGATAGGCTGTATAGACATTTAGGGGTACTACCTCTCTAAACTTAATAAAGTGGGTATTGGTTGCTTAATCAGAAAATGTTGGATTCAAATTCTAGATCTACAGCTTCTGTCCTTGTTGCCAAGAACAATCTACTTCAACCTTTTCATTCTCTTTATTCACTTATCCAACTATTTTCAACGACATCTGTCAAATACTATTATGTGAATTATTTATTTTACAGCTAGAATTTCATTTAGAGCCTCATATTATCTGTTAGGTTACAGAGTCTTCTAAGTCTTTGTTTTTGCTGCTATTGTCTCTCAATGAATTAATATTAATAAAAATTCCAGGATGAATTTAGTGTATATTGGGTAATATTTACATTAAAAATTAAATTGTGAGCTTTTACTTCCTTTTTTTGAGAATGTTATAAATACTGACAAATTATTGTTTTAGAACCAATGATGAGACAAAACACCCTCTTACCATTTGCATTTAATTTATTTATTCTTATAGTGTTATGTGTGAAATGGTCAAACTACCAGGAAATAAGTCAAAGTGATTTATCAATTTCTATGATAATAGTAACTACTAATCACATTTGTTTTCACTGGCTCGTTAGCATTCTTCTGGTAAGATGTTTTTCTTGTAATTTCTTCCCCAGCTACAGATGTCTTTCTTCATCTTAGGAAGGAAGACTGAAAGATACAACTTAAGTGGAATTTTGTTCATAAATTTAGTCATATTTTTTCCCTAATGGATGAGGCAAATAAGTCTCTTCATACACACACACACACACACACACACACACACACACACACACAGGAGATTGAATTATTACCAACTGACAAACCTGTAAAAGTATTAAGTGATTATAAAAATGTTTAAAGTATCTCATGCTTCAGTTTCCTACCCTTACTGCAGCAAATAAATGATGCTTTAGGAATGAAGCGGTCCATATCATGCAGTATCATGAACTTCTAGTGGAGCATGATTGAATTCATCTTTTTCCCACACGAGAGAAATATCATTATAATGAAATAGTCCAGAACATCCTCCACTCCCATTTTTGAAGGCAATATTTTCTAAAATTCCCCAGGCCCAAAATGATATTACATTTGGATTCCACAGTTTTTGGTGTAATTCTATATATGAGAGGTTAGACCTCATATCTCTGTTTCTCCTTTAACTTGCGTTGGGCAGTGTTGCCCAGGCTGATCAGCTAAGATCTAGTTGTAGCTGCAGCATAAACTGGACTTAGATAGAGATACAAATGGGTAGGTACAGTTATGGTTAAAGAGACAAATGAGTAGATGCAGTTCTGGTTAGAGACACAAATGAGTAGACACAGTTCTGGTTAGACATACAAATGGGTAGATACAGTTCTAGTTGGTCTGAAAATACCTGAGGCTGAAGTTCAAATATTCAGCTTATGTACAAACAGCAATCCTGGGCTAGTGAGTTGAGATTTGTCCTATCAGAAATCGTTACTGTATCACCTGAGAAAGACTGTTGCTTTCAAGAAAGGCTAAAACTGTTGAGCCTATTATTTAGGCTGAGGTGCTTTAACCTGAGAATTATCAAGTATCAGTATAGCATAGTGATGTGGGGTGTTGATCATTTATTCATTGTGTGTACTTTGTCAAAATTCCTTAAGTTCTCTATATGTTGGTTTCCTTATTGGACCATGCAGTATTGTACTAACAGCACTTCCATATGAGCTTTTTATGAGAATTAAAGATGGTCATATTTTTCAGGTAGTTACTTCACAGGGCACATTTGATAAATGTTAGCTATCCTATTGTAACAGGTCTGTTAGCTCTGGTGTTTTGAGGTCTAACAAAAGTAGAAGCTATCTGGCCTTAAAAGCTACAGTTTGTTACATTTGAAAGTAGTCCCCAAATCAGAAGGTATCATTTCACTCTCATAATCACTGCATTATTTTCTGTAGGTAATGTTGCATATTCCAGGTGAGTCTGCCAATTTGGCTATTTACAACAACTTTGTTCGTCCTTCTTCACCCACCAGATAGATAATCTTTACTGTTTTGTCTTCCTTGTCCAGATGCCACAATTCCATTCAGAAAGAAAGTTTTATTAGCCTCCTGACTCAGGGTGCCATGCCTTTGAATTTGTCAATGAAGACTGCTACCATACAATCTTGTAAAGAGTCCCCCAATGTCTAAGCCTGAAAAGGAATACTGAGCTATCTCCTAAATCATTACCTAATAGGTTATATGTCTACCACAATATTATAATTATTTGTCTGAATTCCTTTTTTCTTGTCTTTTTGCACTGACTTGTTGAAATAACTCCTGAATTTTCTGTAGGCCATCCTCAATATCCAAATATATTGATACTTCCCTCTCCACACTCACTGCTGAACAGTATATATATACATATAGGATACATACAGAAAGGATTATGGGGATTAAATAATCCAAATTCTTTCAACAGAAAGAACGGAATGAAGTTATTGGCCAAATATGCAGACATTATATCATCTTACCAGAGATGAGAAGTGAACATCTCAAAGTAGCTGATGTCTGCAAATCTCTTCTGACAGTCAAAGCAAAGTTATTCTCTTGCTATTTCTATCCAAGGGACAATGACAAGAGAATTGTCAAGAGATAAATTGGAAGGTGGGAAGTTCTGATATTTATATATATATATATATTCAAATCAACATCTTTTTAAATGTCAATTATTATGTAACGTTTGGATTTTTACTATGAAGAAGATCTTAGATGTGTTCTAGTTAGGTTTTATAATTAATAGTGTGTGTGTGTGTTGTTGTTTTTTTTTTTACCAGTGAAACATTAAGTTTAGGCTGTAATTGTCTTTCTCTCTCTTTCTCTCTGTCTCTTTCACACATAGACACACACACACACACAGACACACACACACACAATTTAAGTACTTGAAACTTGAATAGATAATACTTTACATGTTACAAAATTCAATGAAGTTCAAACAGCTGGAAAAAAAAAACTAATCTTTCTCTCACTCTGGTCTTTGGAGACATTAAGTTCCTCTTCAGAGACAATTGTTATTAACAGTTTTTTTATATAGCCTTCTAAGCATATCTGTGTGTAAATGTATACTTACACACTATACAGGGTCCCATTAATAATGTATCATGTGGGTCCACTATTCCCATTGTAGGGACACCTGGGTGGGTCAGTCGGTTGAGTGTCCAGGTCACTCAGGGGTCCTTTTGGCTCAGGTCATGATCTCATGGTTTGTGAGATCGAGTCCTATGTTGGGCTCTGTGCTGACAATGTTCATCCTTCTTGGCATTCTCTCTCTCTCTCTCTCTCTCTCTCTCTCTCCCTCTCTCTCTGCCTTAATTCCACTCTTGCTCTCTCCCTTAAAATTAATAAACTTAAAAAAAATTCCCATTGTATATCATGACTATATATCCATGTTAATGAATATAAGTTCACATTTAAATCGGCAATATTATTTGTGGGGAGACTAACAGATGGGGAAGAAGAGTGCTGGAGGAATTTCCCCAGATCTCCTCTAACAATAGAAGGATCAGAGGAAGGTCAACTCTTGTAAGTACACACACACACACACACACACACACACACACACACACACAGAATTTACATAGCTTTAATATCCCTCTAGCCTCAAGGGTTTAGCTAGGTTGATCTCAAATAGAGTCCAGTATCTATTTTCTAGTAGAGATACATAATTTTTGGAAAGTAGAATCTATTACTAGTGTTTCCACTGAAGATACATTACATGTATTTTGTGTATTTGTTGCTTCACCCAAACCTACTATTTGCACCATACATTGTTTTTCTTGTCTTGTCTTTATACCACTGTAAAAGGAGATTCCAGTGAATCAAATTATATTAGTAACAAAATCTGATCTTTAGAAAATATGAAGCTTTCCAAAAGAGACCTCATATTTATTTTTTCTTGGCATTATTACCTGAAGCCAAAAATGTCTCATATAAACTTACTGATGTAAACTATTAATAGTGCTAAAAACAAGACATTCATTTTACAAGCTCTACTAAGGCATAATAGTGGCAAATTGCCATTATTTCATTTACTGAATAATACATTTCTTTAAGATATTTATAGGTACACTCTCTTGATAATACATATTATTTTTAATGATTAAGTTGTTCTGTCATTTCCAAAAAATAAGGCTTACATAATTCTTTTCACACACATGTAAGTAAAATACTCAATGATTTTTGTGTATGTGTGTATATATATATATGCGTGTGTGTGTGTGTGTGTGTGTGTGAGTGATGATATTCTTCAGTGCTGAAAACCAGCACCTCGTTTGCAGGCTGAAATTCACAGTCCTTTGGCTCCAATAAATTCACATTCCCAGAGAGAATGCATCTTAACTCAAAATAGCGTACCTGCCTCAATTGACTCATTTAGTAATACCAGCAAGTTCACTTTCAGTGCAGTTTGAAAAAAAGGGAAAAATGGATGAGAGAATCATTTGTGAATTTATTAATGAGCATCTATTTGTTTATCTTAAGAACAGATGTCAATGAATTCACTCTTTTATTTCTACTTATATTTATAAATTATTATATACAAGGTGAAATTACATTGAGGAACTTTTGATCATTCTAAATATTATGTCATGCAAATAAATGTAAATCAGAAGAAATTATTTTCAAGTGTTCACTTTTGCTTAAGTCATTTACCAGTCCAAAGAGTCTACCATATGCTGGGCATTAAAGTAAGTGGTAGGTAGAAAGAGATAGACCAAGAAGGCCAAGACAGTTAAAGACTCAAATGAATGCATTGTGAGGAAATGGTGCTGGGTCACATGGACTGTACAGGGGAGGATGATCTGATGCTCAGTTAGGAGTCGAGGAAGATTTTCTGGAAGAACCAGCACATTAGCTGAAAAGGCACTGTGGTATTAAGGAAAGAGGGTAATGAAAAGGAAGTGAAGCACTTATTGGAAAGAAGTTATCAAGTAATGTTTTTGATAGCAAGAGAGTATTTAGGAGAAGTGATGCCATGGTGATTTAAAGAACTTCCCTTTGGAAGATGTTGTTTTATTATGGGGGGCGAGGGGCAGGGAAAGGGGAGGATAACAAGTAGATGGACTATTTCCCAGGATCTGGAGGTTCTGAATTTTTCAAAAATATAAAGGTTGAGAAATGTACACACACACATACACATAACTATACACTGCAAATACAACAGACAGAAAGCTGCAGGACAGTTTCATTTCTGCTAAATGGTAAATCTAAAAATAAACAACAACACCTGTTGGCAAACTTTATCTATATCTATATAGAAATGCTTGAAATTGATTTAATTTGCTCTAAATCTTTCAATCTTAAAGTACTCAGAGTTGGACCAAAAAAAAAAAAATCTTTAGCTCAAGAGCAAGTATGATCAAATAATCCTATCAACAGTGAGTGTCTAGGAAAACTGAGCACAAAGGTTTCTTAAACACCCTTAGTGCTCTGGAAGTTCCAGACTCAAAGTAGGGAACAGACACTGCAGTAATACAATTGCTTGAATACTAAAATCTGAAAACTATAAGATCCACATGTGATACTGAAACAAAAAGTTTAATGACTCCTGTTTCTCTAACACAATTTCTTACGAAAAATATTTTTTATTTTTTTAAATAGCAGTTTATTGTTGTAATGAAACAATAACAACATCCAGTATAAATTTTGCAGATAAAACGTACACCTCTAGCAATATTTCTTCCCCATGTATTAGCAGTATTTTAAGATGTTTACTTTATTCTTTTTGGTTTTTACAAAGCTTAATAACTCAAATGTTGAGTTATGCTGGAGTAGTGTCTAAGGTACAGGATCTAGTCTTTATTCCCTGGTGCTTTATATTATGTAATGTGCTGGAGTAACTTTTGTTTGCCATTCACATGACAAAAACCAGTTCATTATCTGTAAAGAATGTGACATTTGCCTCGGCAGCTCTTCGATGAGAATAATGGAGAACTGAAAATGCACTGATGGTAGGTACTGATGGTAACAAAAACTTTTTCTGTTCTCTTCCCTTCTTTTTAGTGGAAACTTCTTGGTCAGATTGTAACTAACATCATATTTATATACAAGATCTTATATTTATATACAAGATCAGTATAGAATAATAGATACTTATTTCATACTTTGAAGTTATAATCTAGTACTACTTTATTTTTTTTCAAATGAATCCAGCTTTTTCCCTTAGGAGTTCTTTCAGTTGGCTCCATTGTATTTTTGTTTTGGGTTTTATTTCTGGCCCTAGCTCCAGAATTAGTCCTTTCTCCAAGTAGCCATGGTTCCTTTTATTAGAGAATGGTATAAGCCAGATCTGGACACAAGTCATTCTCCTTATTACTGGGGTGTCATTTCTTTTGGCCTCCTTAGCTAGCAAAGCATTAACTCGATGAGTTTGCACTAAGTTTTGCATATAAAGATATCTAAACGTATTTCTATTTTAACTCTCTATATGCATATTAAGTTAAAAAGAGTTGTTCTTCATGTTTCTAACTCTTATCAATTACTAACCACATGAATCTTTTTAGCCTCCTTTCCTTGATTATCTGGAAACTTCTCTTTAAACAGTGAAGAATGTGGTTCATAAACAGTGAAGAACCTGGCTCATAAATCTGGTGTATGAGTGGAAGTATCACAGTTGTTCACCGAGACTCCTGTTGGATGCAACTTTATCAAAAATTGAAAAAAAAAACAAACAGTAGTTACGCACAAATCCTTTTGCTTTTTGTTTTACAGATTCTACTCATTTCTAGAGTTATTTAGATCAGTACCTTTTCCCCTTTCCCATCAGTGAAGCTGTCCCATATATTTGTAATACAGTTAGATTCTCCTGTCACAGTCTGGCTTCCTTCTGGTGATACTCCAACTTCATAAATGATTTTATTTTTATTTCGCATACATTAAGATTCATTTTTTGTGCTGTGAAGTTCTAAGGGTACAGACAAAAGCAGAAGGTCTTTTATTCACTCTTACAGTATTGAACTGTACTGAACTGCTCTAAAACTCTCCTGGGCTTTACTTCCTCAGACTTCCACTCTCACCTCAAACACCATAGCCAGTACTGGTTCTTTTGCTGTCGCTTACAGTTTTGTTTTGTTTTTTCCCCAGAATGTCACTGGAATCTTAAAAATGCAATATTTTCATATTGTCTTCTTTTACTTAGTGTTAGGTATTTAATGCTTCTCTCTTAAACATTATGTTGTGCTCACTTCCTGCATTTTGATGGCTCATTTTTTTTTAAATTCTTGAATAATATTCTATTGCATGGGTGTACCACAGTTACTTGTCACTTCACGTATTGGGGGACATCTTTTTTGCTTCTGTTTTTTGGTGACTATAAATAAAGCTGCTGTGGGGCGCCTGGGTGGCTCAGTCAGTTGAGGGTCCAACTTCGGCTAGGGTCATGATCTCATGTTGTGTGGCTTCAGGCCCCACATCGGGCTCTGTGCTGACCGCTGGGAGCCTGGAGGCTGCTTCAGATTCTGTGTCTCTGTCTCTTTCTCTGCCCCTCCACGACTTATGCTCTGTTTCTCTCTGTCTCAAAAATAAACTTAAACAAATTTAAATACATAAATAGATAGATTGATAGATAAATAAAGCTGCCGTAAACATTTGTGGGTAAATTTTTCTGTGAACATAAATTTTTAAATAAACTGCATAAATAAGTAGAAGCCTCGTTACTAGATCAGATGAAAAGAACATATTTAACATTGTAAGATACTGCCAAACTACATTCAAAAGTGGCTATTATTTTATATTTTCCTCCAAAATGAATCAGTATTCCCCTTCCTCCATATTGTTAGCAGTATTTGGTCTTGTCTTTTTTTTTTTTTTTAACTTTAGTCACTTTATTTTATTCCATTTTTTTAATGCACTTTTTAATTTAAGTGTAGTTGACATACAATGTTATGTTAGTTTCAAGTCTACAGCATAGTGATTTGACAGGTTTAAACATTATGCTGTGCTCACCACAAGCTACCATCTGTCACCATACACTGTTATTACAATACCACTGACTGTTTTCTCTATGCTGTGTCTTTTATTCCTGTGACTTACTGATTCTGTAACTGGAAACCTGTACCTTCCACCCTTCTTCACCCATTTTGCCCATTCCCCCATTCCCTTTCCTCTGGAAACCATAAGTTTGTTCTCTGTATTTACAGGTCTTATTCTGCTTTTTGTTTGTTTATTCAGTTTTTAGCTTCCACATTAAGTAAAATCATATAGTATTTGTCTTTCTAAGTCTGACTTATTAAAAGAGAACACAGGCAGAAATTTCTCTGACATTGGCCACAGCAGCATTTTTCTAGATATGTCTCCTCAGGCAAGGGAGATAAAAGAAAAAATAAACTATTAGGGCTACATCAAAACAAAAAGCTTTTGCACAGTGAAGAAAATTACTAATAAAACAAAAAGGCAACCTATTGAATGGGAGAAGATATTTGTAAATGGTATGTCCCATAAGGGGCTAATTACCAAAATATATGCAGAATTTACACAACTTAACACCAAATCCAAGCAAACAAAGCTCCACCAACCTAATTAATGCATAGGCAGAGAACCTGAATTGACATTTTTCCAAAGAAGACATATAAATAGCCAACAGGCACATGAAAAAATACTCTACATTGTTAATCATCAGGTATTTCAGTCTCTTCAATAGGTGTAGAGTAGTATTCAGCTGTTGTTTTAGTCTGCAATTCCTTGATAAATAATGATGAGCACCTTTCATTTGCTTGTTTACCATCTGTCATGAATATATCCCCTTGAGTGAATTTTCTGTTCAAGTCTTCTGCTCACTTTAAATTGGGATATTTCTTCCCTAGTACTAAGTTTTAAGAGCTCTTTGTATATTTGGATATAAGCGCTTTATCAGATGTGTTTTATAAATATCTTCTCCCAGCTTGTGTATCGTTTTCTCATTCTATTGATATTGCCTTTTACAGAGCAGACATTTTTAATTTTACTTAACAGTTTATCAAATTTGTTTTTCTTTCACAGATCATGCTTTTGGTGTTTTATCTAAAAACTCATTGTCAAACTCAAGGTTCCTCGACTTTTCCCCATGATTTTAGATCTGTGATCCATTTTTCATGTAAATTTTATGAAACCTTTAAATTCTATTTAGATTCTTTTTTTTACTATAGCTACCCAGCTGTTCTACTATAATTTGTGAGGAAGATTCCCATCTCTATTGAATTGCCTTTGCTCCTTTGTCAAAAATCTCTTTTGCTTTTGTCAAATATCAGCTCAATATATTTTTGTGTATATTTCTGGGCTATCTATTCTTTTCATTTATTTATAAGTTTATTCCTTTACCAAAACTTGATCTCTTCATTAATGTAGAGTAATAGTTAGCCCTGATGTCAGGTAGTGTCGGCACTCTAACTTTCTTCTTCAGCATAGTTGTTGTGTTTTTTTGGGATTTTTTTTTGGCTATTTGGGGTCTTTTTTTCTTTGATATTACCAGCTTTGTCAATATAAAAAATATATAGCTTCCTGGGAGTTAGGTTAGGATTTAATTAAATGTATAAATCACATTGGAAATAATTGCTACCTTAACAATATTGAGATTTCTAATCCATAAACACAAAATATCTATTTATTTAGATTATCTTTATTTCTTTCATCAGAGTCCTATATTTTACCACATGTGGATCCTGTTCATGTTTTGTTAGATATATTTCTGAGTGTTTTATTTTTGGTACTATTATAAACATATTATGTTTTATATTTCAAATTGCAGTTTTAATTGATATATTAGAAAGCAATTGATTTTCTATATTAACAAACTGACCTCATTACAATCATTTATTAATCATTCTTTTTAATCATTTATTAATTTTTTCTTGTCTTATTAATTATTTTATTTTATTATCTTCTTATACTAGCTAATACTTTTAGTGTAAGCATGGCGAGAGGAGAGATTTTTGCCTTGTTCTTAATCTTAGGTAAAAAGCCTCCAATTTTTCAGCATCAAGTAAGATTGTAGCTGTAGTTTGTTTGTTTGTTTGTTTGTTTTTGTGGATTTCTTTCAAGTTGAGAAAGATTCCATCTAATTCCACTTTGGTGAAAATTTTCATCAAGAGTAAAATAGTTTTCTGCATCAATTGACATGATCATGACTTTTCTTCTTTAGCTTATTCATTGGGTAGATTACATTACAGGAATATGTTTCACTTGATCATGGTGTTTAATTCTTTTTATACATTATTGATTTTGATTTGTTAACACTTTGTCCAGGGATTATATATTTGTATTTTTGTATCTATGAGAGAGACTGATCTGTAGTTTGGGGGTAAGGCTTGCCTCACAGAACGAGTTAGGAAGTAATTCCTCTGTTTCAATTTTCTGCCAGAGATTGTACAGCAATGGCATCATTTCTTTAAATTCTGTCAGAAATTACCATTGGAACCACTTGGGCCTGATGTTTTCTTTATTATAAACTTACATAAATTAATGATTTAATTTCTTTAATAGGTATATGTCTATTCAGATTATATATTTATCTCCTTGTGTGAGTATTGGTAGTATGTGTCTTTCAAAGAATAATTCCATTTTATTTGTTCTAAAATAGTGGTCATAGAGTTTTTCTTATTATTTTTCTGTTATTCTTTACCTGTCCATGGAATTAATAGTGATGATCTTGTTCTCACTTTTAATGTCACTAATTTCTCTTTGTTACTAATTTTTGTTTATGCTTGTCTAAAGAATGGTTTATGCATTTAATTTATCTTTAAAAAAGCTTTTGATATCATTGCTTTCTTTTATCATTTTTCTGTTTTCAATTTCTTTGATTTATGCTATATTTCTGTTTTCTGTGTTTGCTTTAGGCTTAAATTACTGTTCTTTCTCTGTTTTTCTAAGATTGAAGATTTTTATTTTAGATTTTTTCTAGTTTTCTAATAAATGTATTTAGGGCAATAAGTTTTCCTCTAAGCACTGCTTTCACTGCATCTCACAAGTTTGTTAATGTTTCATTTACATTTAGTTCAAAATGTTTTGAAATTTATCTTGAGTTGTATTTGATCAGAATTTAATTTTTTTTAGTGTTTATTTTTGAAAGATAGAGAGAGACAGATCCTGAGCAGAAGATGGGCAGAGATAGAGGGAGACACAGAATCTGAAGCAGGCTCCAGGCTCTGAGCTGTCAGCACAGAGCCTAACACAGGGCTTGAACCCACAAGCCATGAGATCTTGACCTGAACCACAGTCAGATGCCCCCTGAGCCACTCAGGTGCCCCTAGATCAGTACTTTATTAGAATTGTATTGTTTAATTTCCAAATATTTTGCGGTGGGTGCTTTCTACCTAACTGTCTTGATTTCTGGTTTAATTCTTTCGTGATCTGAGGAGAACCATACTTTGTATGATTTATATTCTTTTAAAATTATTCAGATATATTTTGGGGGAATAAATAGAACAATGTTTTCCCTGTGTTCTATGTAGGTTTGAGGAGAATCCTAACTTATTGAATGAAATCTTCTGTACATGTCAATTAGATCAAGCCTATTGATAGTTCTGTTCAGGTCAGCTATATTCTTACTGGTTTTCTGCCTCCTTAATTTGTCAACTATTAATAAGAGTATTGATGTCTCCAGCTGTATTAGTGGGACTGTCTTTTCTTCTTGTTCTATAAGTTTTTGTCTCACAGATTTTGACACCCTGTCTTTAGATGCATAAATGAAAAGATTTTGTATCTTCTTGGATAACTGACCTCTTTATTATTATGAAATGTCTCTCCTTATCCCTGGTAATTTTCTTTGCTCTGAAATTTGTTTCATCTTTATATAGTTACTCCAACTGTCTTTTTATTATTGTTATCAGGGTATACCTTCTCTGTTTCTTTACTTTTAATTTATCCATTTCTTTTTGTTTAAAGTGAGTTCCTTGTAGAAAATGTCCAGCTGCACCTAATGGATTTTTTTTAATTTCTCTTATTCTGTCTGACAATTTCTGTCTTTAAATTGGTATATTTAGACAATTCACATTTAAAGTGATTACTGGGGCACCTAGCTGCCTCAGTTGGTTGTGTCTGACTCTTTGGTTTAGCTCAGATCATGATCTCATGGTTTGTGTGTTACATACTTGCATCAGGCTCAGTGTTGTCAGTGTGAGATTCTCTGTTCCTCCTTCTATGCCCCTCCTCCATTTGTGTACTCTCTCTGTCTCTTTGTCTGTCTTTCTTTCTTTCTTTCTTTCTTTCTTTCTTTCTTTCTTTCTCTTTTTAAACATTTGTTTATTTTTGAGAGACAGAGAGACAGAGCATAGCAGGGGAAGAGCAGAGAGAGAAGGAGACACAGAATCCAAAGCAGGCTCCAGGTTCTGAGTTGTCAGCACAGAGCCCGACATAAGGCTCGAACTCACTAATTCTGAGATCATGACCTGAGCTGAAGGTGGCCGCTTAACCAACTGAGCCACCCAGGGGCCCCTCTCTCTTTCAAAATAAATAAGTAAGCTTAAAAAAATTTAAAGTGATTATTGATGTGGCTGGTTTAATAACCACTATGTTAGCACCTGTTTTCTCTTGTATTTATTCTTTTTCTCTCATTTTCTGCCTTCTCTACTTTTTTTTTTTTTTTTACAAATAGTTTATTGTCAAATTAGTTTCCACATAACACTCAGTGCTCATCCCCACAAGTGTCCTCCTCCATGCCCATCCCCCCCTCCCCCCCACATCCATCAGTCCTCAGTTTTTGTCAGCATTCAAGAGTCTCTCATGGTTTGCCTCTCTCCCTTTCCCCCACCATTTCCGCCATTCTTCTCCCCCTTGTTCCTCCATCAAGTTCCTCCTAATCCTCCTATACGTGCAAACATAGGATATTTGTCCTTCTCTGCCTGACTTATTTCACTCAGCATAACACCCTCAAGGTCCATCCATGTTGCTACACATGGCCAGATTTCACTGTTTCTCATTGCCATGTAGTATTCCATGGTATAGATAAACCACATCTTCTGGATCCATTTGTCCGTTGATGGACACTTAGGCTCTTTCCATGTTTTAGCTATTGTGGAGAGTGCTGCTATGAACATTGGGGTACACGTGCTCCTATGCCTCAGCATTTCTGTATCCCTTGGGTAAATTCCTAGCAGTGCTATTGCTGGGTCCTAGGGGAGTTCTATTGTTAGTTTCCTGAGGAAACTCCACACTGTTTTCTAGAGGGGCTGTACCAGTTTACATTCCCACCAACAGTGTAGGAGGGTGCCCGTTTCTCCACATCCTCGCCAGCATCTCGTGTTCTCTGATTTGCTCATTTTAGCCTCTCTGACTGGCGTGAGGTGGTGTCTCAGTGTGCTTTTGATTTGTATTTCCCTGATGAGGAGGGATGCTGAGCATCGTTTCATGTGTCTGTTGGCCATCTGGATGTCCTCTTTGGAGAAGTGTCTGTTCATGTCTTCTGCCCATTTCTTCACTGGGTTGTTTGTTTACCGGGTGTGTAGTTTGGTGAGTTCCTTATAGATTCTGGATATTAACCCTTTATCTGATATGTCATTTGCAACTATCTTTTCCCATTCCGTTGGTTGCCTATTAGTTTTCTGGGTTGTTTCCTTGGCTGTGCAGAAGCTTTTAATCTTGATGAGGTCCCAACAGTTTATTTTTGCTCTTGATTCCCTTGCTTTTGGGGATGTGTCAAGTAAGAAGTTGCTGCGGTGGAGGTCAAGGAGGTTGTTTCCTGCTTTCTCCTCTAGGGTGTTGATAGTTTCCTGTCTCACGTTCAGGTCTTTTATCCATTTTGAGTTTATTTTTGTGCATGCTGTGAGAAAATGATCTAGTTTCATTCTTCTGCATGTTGCTGTCCAGTTCTCCCAACACCATCTGTTAAAAAGGCTGTCTTTTATCCATTGGATATTCTTTCCTGCTTTGTCAAAGATCAGTTGGCTGTATACTTTTGGGTCCACTTCTGAGTTCTCAATTCTGTTCCATTGGTCTATGTGTCTGTTTTTGTGCCAATACCATACTGTCTTGATGACGACAGCTTTGTAGTAGAGGCTAAAGTCTGGGATGGTGATACCTCCCGTTTTGGTTTTATTTTTCAGTATTACTTTGGCTATTCGGGGTCTTTTATGGTTCCATACAAATTTTTGGATAGTTTGTTCTAGTTTTGAGAAGTAGGCTGGTGCAATTTTGATTGGAATTGCATTGAATGTGTAGAGTGCTTTAGGTAGTAATGACATCTTAACTATATTTTTCTTCCTATCCATGAGCATGGAATGTTTTTCCATTTCTTTGTGTCTTCTTCAATTTCCTTCATAAGTTTTCTATAGTTTTCATCATACAGATCTCTTGTATCCTTGGTTAGGTTTATTCCGAGGTATTTTATGTTTTTTTGTGCAATTGTGAATGGGATCAGTTTCTTGATTTCTCTTTCTGTTGCTTCATTATTGGTGTATAAAAATGCAACCGATTTCTGTACGTTGATTTTGTACCCTGCAACTTGGCTGAATTCTTGGATCAGTTCAAGTAGGCTTCTGGTGGAGTCTGTCGGGTTTTCTATGTAGAGTATCATGTCATCTGCAAAGAGTGAAAGTTTGACTTCCTCTTTGCCAATTCTGATGCCTTTGATTTCCTTTTGTTGTCTGATGGCTGATGCTAAGACTTCCAGCACTATGTTAAACAGTGGTGAGAGTGGACATCCCTGTCTTGTTCCTGATCTCAGGGGGAAAGCTCTCAGTTTTTCCCCATTGAGGATGATGTTAGCTGAAGGCTTCTCATAGATGGCTTTGATGATGTTTAAGTAGGTTCCTTCTATCCCAACTTTCTCGAGGTCTTTATTAAGAAGGGATGCTGTATTTTGTCAAATGCTTTTTCTGCATCTATTGACAGGATCATATGGTTTTTATCTTTTCTTTTATTGATATGATGTATCACATTGATTGATTTGCGAATGATGAACCAGCCCTGTAACCCAGGAATGAATCCCACTTGATCTTGGTGGATGATTCTTTTGATATGCTGCTGGATTTGATTTGCAAGGATCTTGTTGAGAATTTTTGCATCCGTATTCATCAAGGATATTGGCCTGTAGTTCTCTTTTTTTGCTGTATCTCCGTCTGGCTTGGGAATCAGAGTGATGCTGGCCCGCTGAAATTGCCTTAGACACAGCTTCCCAGGCAACCCCCTCGGGCAATTCCAGGCCCCCTGCGGAGCTCTGGGGTTGTAGTCAGAATCGCTGCTTCCTTCTCTGGGTCAGGCTGGTGCGCAGGGGCGGGGGCTTGCCCGCAGGGTGCTCTGAGCCAGAGCCCGCTGGAGTGAGGAAAACCGGGTCCCTCTATGGCTCGTCACCCGAAACACGAACTCACAGGCTAATTTCCCAGTTTTTAGTTCCTTGCCTTCCCTCTCGAGTTCCAGCCAGCCAGGAGCGTGGACGCCCGGTGTCAGCGCGGCTCTTTCAGGGGCCCCAGCCGCCCGGGAGCTACAATGGCGGCAGGCGCGCCACCACTCTGAAGTCTAGCCTCCAGGAGCAGCACAAAGAAGCAGTTTGTGTGCTCAGCCCCCTCCAGGACCAGTTGGCGCGAGGGGACCTGGTGTGCAGGTATTAGGCATGTACGGTCTTTCTATGCACCGAGGAGAGGTTTTTCTGTTTCGGACTCTCTCCTTTTCCCCTCTCACTCCCCGTAGAGGGTAGAGGGGGAAACCTCCCACCCTGGAGTCTCCGATCCTGGCCCGATTTTATCTTCCCTGGTTCGCACTCATGTTAGAAGTCTCTCTCAGTGGATTCTGCGTCTTTTTTCTTCCAATCTCTCAGGTTTTGTAAGGTTTCCAATGGCTTCAGATCTTTTCTGTGTGATGTATGGGCGCGAGTGCAAGTACGGAGCTCCTTACTTCTCCACCATCTTGCCCTCTCTCCTGCCTTCTCTACTTTTAATTCAGCATTTTATATGATTCCATTTTCATTTCTATTTCAACATATCAATTACCTATTTGTGTATGTATGTATGTATTTATTTATTTATTTTGAATTAGGAATTGCTTCAGGCTTTGCACTATGCATTCATAACTAATCTAAATCCTTTATCAAATAACACTACTATTCACCAAGAATAAACCTATTATGTTTCCCCTCCCTTTGATGGCTGGATTCTGACCTTTAAAATGCAGCAGTACATGACCATTCTGAGACCATTCATTTTTCTAATGCTTATCCTTTATCTCTTTTTTAAAAAACATGCTTCCATCAAATTATTTTCATCTCATCAAAAACATGAAACAGGCTATGCTTACTCAAGAACTCTAGCTTAGAATGAAAATTTTGGAAAAACACTCTATTATCTAATGCTCTGAAAAGAAGCATTCTCTGGGAAAGGTCCCTGCATATTTGAAATAAAGTAATGACTTGATAAGAAGGGGTTCATTAGTTTTATGACACACATTTTCTCATCTAGAAATAGCCAATATTTATAGATCAGCAGAACAATCTACTAATATGTCAGTCACAGTGTGAACAGGTAAATACCCTTGTGCAGAATGCCAGGTATGAGTGGTTCTCAAAACTTGGAATCAGCTGGGGAGCTCTGAAAATACCGTCGCCTAGATTCCAGCCCCAGTGATTCTGATTTAATTGGGCTGGACACTGGTTCTGGGGTATTGTAAATATTAAAAGCTCCCCGGGTAATTTTAATGTACAGTCAAGTTTGAGAATCATTCCTTTCATACCATTAACTAGTGACTGTAAATCTGGATTGTAAATGTGCAGGTTTCCCTACGGTGAGTGCAAAATCTTTTTTTATTGCTTCTCTAACAAATGACTGCAAAATTAGTGAATTAAAACAACATAAACTTACTATCTTATGCTTCTGTTTACTGAAAGTCCAATGCACACCTCACTGGGCTAAAATTAAGATGTTAGTTGGTCTGCATTTCTTTCAGAAGGCTCAAGGGGAGGAGAATTTTATCTTCCCATTTTAAGAAGCCACCCACATTCACCGGCATGTGGCCCTTTTCTCCATCTTCTAACCCAGTAATGAGAAGAGGCAACACAATTCCTTCTCAGATTGCTATCTCTCCAGTTCTTTGTGGCTGGGAGAGATTCTCCATGGTTAAGGACTCATGTGATTAGATTGGGTCCCCCTGAGATATACCCTTCCCATGTAAAGTTTACCATGTAAAGTAAGATTCACATAATTCTAGCATTGGGATATGGTTGTGATTCCCAAACCAAATCGGAGTCATCTAAGAGGAAATTGGGTGGTATCTTCTGATGTTAGGCCTACTGGCCCACTTGAAATATATTTGTGTCCTTGCAACTCTGAGGTCCGTGCTTTAATTACTTGGAAAAATATTTCCAAAATAATTATACTACATTGAATTGAAAACTAAATGTGTTAGTAGGCTTTTTTTTTTTCCTAATTCTATGAATGAGTGCAAGAGTGGGATTCCAGTTTTGGTTTGACGATTTTGATAACTAAAGGGGAATAAGTTTTGTGCTACACCATAGAGGCATGGAGGAATATGGAAAAAAAAAAAAAAAAAAACAAGCCATCTGAGCAGAAAGCTAATGGAAAAGGAAGGTACTGGTGATGTTATCTTAATCAGCCAATATCTGGGGCCCTTGTTACTGCCTTTTCCTAGTTCCACAGTGTTTATGGACATTCACTAATATACCTGGGGCCAGTCTAATAAATTATATTTATACTAAATTATTTGAAAAGTAGCTTGAGTAATTTGCAACTATAAAATACAACTTTTACAGACAATATTATATATTGGATAGTGAATCTTTAGCAAGGATCCCAATCCTAAATGTTAGCTCATTAGAAATACAGAGAAATGTCACTATATTGTACACCTGAAACTAATATTATACCATGTGTTAGCTAACTGGAATTTAAATAAAAACTTGAAAATATACAGAGAAATTAAGCCAGAATTAAATTGAACACCATAGAAGGGTACAGAAGGAGGAAAAAAGAAAAAGAAGTAGGAGTTGAGATTATAGGTACACGTACCAAAGTGCTAGAAAAAGACCTGTGATGGAGTTTGCATACGAATGGAATAAAGAAGTTGATTTTGACTCCAGGCAAGTGCTATGAACTATTAGAAAAGTTTAAAGTGGGGGCGCCTGGGTGGCTCAGTCGGTTGAGCGTGTGACTTCGGCCCAGGTCATGATCTCAGTTTGTGGGTTCGAGCCCCGTGTCGAGCTCTGTGCTGACAGCCAGCTCAGAGCCTGGAGCCTGTTTTGGATTCTGTGTCTCCCTCTCTCTCTCTGACCCTCCCCTGCTTATGCTGTCTCTCTCTCTCTCAGAAATAAATTTTTAAAAAATTATATATAAAAAAAGAAAAGTTTAAAGTGCTTTGGTGCAATTAATACAACTTGCAATGCCACAGTGATGCTACATTATAGATTTTGCTCTAGTGCGGGTCACAAAGAGAAAGTCCATACCACTGTTCATCCAAATGGCAGCACTGTTAAGAATGAGAGGTTGTTCTATTAATAATTAAACTGTTGTCACAGCATAAACTAATATTGTCCCTGGCAAACCAGTGTACAGGGTCACCAGTTATTCAATTCAGAAGTTCATCAGAAATATTTATTCACTTCCCTTGTGTCTAAATAACCATGGCACTTGCAAAGGCAAATAATAGGTTACACCTATGTGGGGAAAACATAATTTCTAACAGGAGAACCAAGCAAGTGAACAGTAAACCAATAGGAAAGGCAGAAATTGATTGAAATTATAGGAAAATTAAAATTTTATGGGGAATAAATAAAAATTGATTTGATTTTTTAAATAACTGAAAACATTTTAATTCTGAAAACAATCATTCTTCTCTATGGAGGAATACAGAAGGGAGGGCAAACATTTGAATGATAAGGAGAGGGATTACCGGAGGAGTTAATTGGTAAGGTAGAGAGGTGAAAACATCATTTGATCTGAATTTTGAAAGAAGTTGATTGGTATTTTGGTCATTTTTTATATCTATCTCCCACCACTTTTCACATGTTGCCTTTTTAAGTATAGCTACATGAAAATTCATATAGGAAACTCACAAAATACACTTTTGTATAATTTCTCAATTTTTAATCTCACAACATCCCATCGTGTCTTGATTGCCTAAATAATTTCAGAATGACTATAATATGTCCCATTATGTACTCGTGAAATCATTCTTAATGTTCATCCTAACACCGACTTGTTTATTACAGCTTCTTTTTAATTTCCCTAGTACGTTTTGCAAGCCCTTTTCCATATGTGTGTCACTAGGGTAGGAAGTGTGGTGTGCTTACGTGTGCATGCGTGCACACACACACACACAAACTTGAAAGTGGCATCTAAAAAGATTGTGAAAGTGATGATTATTTACATGGATTATTATGAATGAAAATAAGCTATAAAGTATTTGTATCCATCAAAATGTATTAACAATGTTTTTGTAGGAATCATATCAACACTTGGTGATCTATATAGAAGAAATATTTAAAAATTTTAAAGTTTAAGAATAAATTGATGCTCTGCTATGGATCCCTAAAGAAAATTGGGTATAGAACTAATGTCATTTATTTATTAAAGTATATATATATTTATATTCATGACTATGAGCTGTCCACTATTCACAATGTTAAGGGTCTATAAGTGAACAAAAAGAAAAAAAATCTTTGAAAATATTTTTTAAAGAGTTTATATTGTATTGTAGGATATAGATATTAAACAGAAAATGTGATAAATAAATTTGATTTGGCAAGAGTTCTGGATAAGCTGAAATAATGGAACAAAAGTGAGGAGGATTGAGAGGCTTGTCAGAAAGGGATTGCAAACCATTTAGTCACTTAAGATAGGCTTCTGAGAAGTGGACATGTGAGCAAAGACTTGAAAGAGACAGAAAGTAGCTGGGAAGAACAGTTTTTTTTTAGAAGAGAAGATAGTGCAGAGTTCTGTGCCGGGAGCCTTTATGGGATATTTGAGATGGGGAAGAAAGCTTGTAAGCTAAGGCACAGCAGTAGGAGATGAGGTCAGAGAATTTTTAAAAAGGGGAAAAAATCCAGAAGGACTTAAAAGGACCCTTAAAAAGATATTGGCTTTTATCCTAAATAAAATGAAGAGCCATTGAAAGTTACTGAGCAGGGACACATGACTTCGCCCACAGTCAGTAAGGTTCACTCTGACTACTGAGGACAGACTATAGGCTGAAGGGGTAGAGGTAGGGAGACCTGTGAGGAGCCAGGCCCTTGTGGCCATCATGCTGGCCCTCTCTAGTGCATCTGTGTGTCCACGCTCTTTTCCCATTTACATTCCCATTCTAGAGCTTTCTGAAACACTTCCACAATGTCACAATGCAGTGACTCTGCTTATTTTCCCCTGCTCTCTCTGCTCCTTATCTTTTCAGCTTTTCTTTCCCTTTGCTTTTACCCTCTTTGTATCCACTTCTTACCATCCCTGTGACCTCTTCTTCTCTCCTTCCTCCCAGTCCCTCCCCGCCAACTGCTTCCCTTCTTTTTTTCCTGTTCCAGGCATTAAAAAGAGGGGCACCTGAGTGGCCTGGGCTCTTGGGTGGCTCAGTCAGCTAAGTGCCTGACTTTTGATTTCAGCTCAGGTTGCTGAGATTGAGCCCCACGTTAGGCTCTGTACTGACAGATTTCTGGCTACTTCTGTTTCTTGTTTGTGTAGGAATCTGTGAAATTATCTGCTACCTTTTAATTAGAGGATTTACACATGTTTAAAAATAGCAGAACCCAATATATAACTGTTGGTTTATTTGATTATCCCATAGCTCCATAAAGACAATAAACCATAATGTATTATCTTAATAACTCTCCCACCTGATGATGTACTGACAATCTATACTTGTTCATTTAAGTTGATGAGCTAAGGAAACCAATATTTTGTTTAATTTGCCCATCTTCTTTCAAACAGCAGATTAAGGGCTTGTTCTCTACTTACGGTGACCTTGGTATTCTCAGCATGATGATCATTTCATAGAGATAGGAAAACACAACCTTACCCTTACTATGTAGGAAAAATTGGGGACAATTTAAAGAGCAACTACTGTAAAGAGATTACACAGTTTAGAATTCACATAGGCAGAAATAGATTTAGTGAGACCAGGATGTTCATATCCCTTATTTGGTAATATAAAGTCATATGTAATCTAATATAGGCAATTTTGGTAGATTCCTTGAATAGAGTTTTTTCCTTAATCATAGTTTTTTTTTTTCACATTTATTTTAATTTTAAAGTATATTTGTCTCCTCATCAGGTTTTTCTCTATATTAATTTATAGTGTCACCAGAAATATTTCTGTATTTTGTGGAGTTTTAGTGTCTTTGACAATACAAATGATTTCTTTGATCTCCCAAGGGAAAGTCTGTTTATTTCTCATGTCCTGCTGTAGAATGCTATTTATGGCTTTTAGTGCTTTGTATCCAATGTGATTGTTCAACTTGGCTTTGAGCTCCAACGCTAAGATATATTGGTTTTTAACTGAAGGCTTAGATGGTACAGAGTAACTGTACTTGATATTTTTATAAATAAAAATATAACTAACAATAACTATATATATATATATGTATATATGTATATAGTCAGGGAATTGTCATTATACACACACATACACACATACATGCACACACACATATACATATATATACACAGAGAAAGATAAACTAGCTGGAGTTTAAAAACTCAAGTTGAGGGGCACCTGGGTGGCTTAGTTGGTTAAGTGACAGACTCTTGATTTTGGCTCAGGTTATAATTTTAAGGTTTGTGAGTTTGAGTCCCAAGTAGGTCTCTGCACTGACAGAGTAGAGCCTGTTTGATTTATCTCTCTCTCTTTTTCTGCCCCTCTTCTCTGCTCAAAATAACTAAATAAACTTTTAAAAAATAACCCTCAAGTTCATTGTCTGTCTATTATTTGCTCTGATTTTCTTCTTGAAGAATGGTGCTACCCTCTTTCTTGCATTAGTGCTCATAAGGAATTCACCTATTAACAGATGAATCATCATTGGATAAAATCCATCATGGAAATCTAATTTCCCATGGCTGGTGCTAGCTGTGGTTAGTAGCCATGAGTCCTAAGTCATGCCAATGGTATATAACTGGGATTTCCTGGGTCTGGCATTTGGCAAAGCTCTTGCTTCCCTGATAAAATGAGACACACTTGTCTGTCATGTACCTTTGATTTTGCCCTCCCTACTTCCTTCTTAGATTCTGAGGTGATGCTTAAAAGTAGAGCCATCATCTATGACACAAGGGAATGTGCGCTCCCATTAAATAAGAGTTTATAGAGACTGCATCTCTGATGAAGTTGTTAATCAGCTTCATCATCTACAGACCACCTCTGGGCTTCTTGTCCTGCAAATGAAATGAACTTTTATTGAAGCTGATTTTGTAAGATTTTCCATTACTTGCAGGTAAGTAAGTATAACATTAACTGATACAAAGCTCTTGCTGATTAGTTTTTATAGTTTGTAGCATTTATACTCTTTTTTTATGTTCTTAGTCTATAATAACAGGCCGTTTTTATGTTGCACCCAAATAGAAAAGATGGATCTCCCAAAGAGTGTGATACCTTTTATTGAAAGAAAGAAAGAAAGAAAGTGGGGCGCCTGGGTGGCTTAGTCGGTTAAGCGTCAGACTTTCGCTTAGGTCATGATCTCATGGTTCGTGGGTTCGAGCCCCGTGTCGGGCTCTGTGCTGACTGCGAGCTCAGAGCCTGGAGCCTGTTTCAGTCTGTGACTCCCTCTCTCTCTGACCCTCCCCTGCTCACGCTCTCTCTCTCTCTCTAGAAATAAAAAAAAAAGAAAGAAAGAAAGTCTCACCTCCATTCTTTTTAGTAAGGTGAAAAGAAAATATCAGGAATCATATTTCCAAGTTCAGCCAAAGTAGCTGACTGTTCCTTCTTTTTTTTTTTTTTAACAATTTTAAAGCATTTATTTATTTTTGAGAGGCAAACACAGAATGCGAATAGGGGAGGGGCATAGAGAGGGAGACAGAATCTGAAGTGAGCTGCAGCCTCTGAGCTGTCAGCACAGAGCCCAAGGCAGGGCTCAAAGCCATGAACTGTGAGATCATGACTTAAGCCAAAGTCAGACTCAACTGAGTATGACACACAGGGATCTCAGTTCCTTCTCTTTTTAAAAACCATAATGCTAGAAAAACATTCAGATAATACCCATTTCCCACTTGTTGTCAAATGGTTATTTGGTAATAAAAACAACTATCCTGGACCTTGGAGTTTGTGTGCCTCATTTGGAGGTGGGAAGGGCACAGAGAGTGAAAGGCCAACCCCTGGCCATGTCTCTGGGGAACGCATCACTGCTAGTGAGCCCAAGTAACTTAGCATAACTTGGTTAACACAGTGTCTCCTGTAGAGAAACTATTACAAGGCAAGGCAGCAGTTAAGGCCCATAGAGCAGGATTGACTGAAGATATCTACAATGCAATCCTTTCAAGACTTTACTTGAAGTAAAGCTCCTTTCAGTTCCTTACATCCGGTCCCTCCTTTCTCATCAAGCCCACTGGGGTGACAGTATGCTTTTGTTTCAAGTAGGCCCTGTCTACTCTTCAACCTTATGTGATAAATTGTTTTGTTTATGTGCTTCAGGCTCCTGGGGTGAAATTCTCTCTTAGATACTCTCCCTAAATACATAGAGTCCAATCTCCTGACGTGTAACTCTTGCAGTTTGGTGAAATGGAAAAAAAAAAAAACATATATATATACACATATATGAAAAAATGGAATGATATCTATTTTTTCTGGTTTCCTGTTGATGTTAACTTGTGTTTTTTCCATCTTTATATTTTACTTTTTGTGTCAAAGAACAGTTTCATTCAGGTGAAACATAAAAAGCCAGATTGTAGATGGAGTTTTAACAAAAAATAAATAAATAAAAACTATTCGGTTCAGAGTTATTCCTCCCTACAAAGGCATCCTGTGCTATCTGGAAGTTTAAAATGATCATAAGATGAATGGTAACAAGAGTGGGAAATTGAACCTTCCCATATCATTAGAGATAGGTTAATCTGTACTGTATAAAATCAGCACCTCCAATTCCCTACCCCCTCACCTTGAAAAAGGCATTACATCGAGAAATTAATCTTTTTTTATATTAGCAAAATTTTAAATGACCATCATGCTTTGATATACAACCATGTTCTGCTATAGTTAATAAGATGTACATTGGAAGCAGGCCATGGTCTTTGTCTTGTATTTTCAGCCTAATATAAGTTTTTTTGTTTTTTTTTAACCAAAATCCATATATACTCCCTAAAGATTGTAGTTTTAAAATGGATATAGTAAGTTTTTAGAGGGAATGTCAGTCATCATACGCTTTACTGTTTTAAATTTGTGGAGTGTCTCATTTTATGGTCTGGGTTTATAGAATTGAATAATGTATGAAATGTCAGAGCCTTGGAGATCAGCTAGTCTAACCCCCTCAGTACCCAGATGAGAATATTGAGACATCAAGACCCACATAACCAATTTTGGTGTCATGATGCCCTCTATCAAATAGAAAACAGTGTCAAGCACCAGCCCTGCTCACCATACCTACCATAAATCACTGGTCTAGGAGTAAATTTGACCACAGTCTCTGAATTACTGAATTAGAGAGTGATTTCCAGTAGGTCCCTTGGATTTTTTAAAGTTGCACAGATCTATATCCTCTATATAAAAACAGCAACATATATTAAGAAAATATTTTTAAAATATTGCTAATCCCAAATTCCTAAAATCACACACATATTTTCAACACCTGAAAATAACATATAGTATATGGTATACAGTTAAAGGAGCCTGCATTTGATAGTATTATTAAACATCAGTTACTTTAGATATAACTTTATTTACATAGATAATTTTTAAAAAGGAGATATTCCTATTTTTTTCAGAGATTCTCTTTCTTCATTTTATGTAGTTTAGTGTATTATCCATCCTTAATATATTACTCATCCTGGCTTTTATATAGCCTGAAAACATAGCAGTCAAGTAGTTGGATATATGATCTGAGGTTAAAATATTTAGTACATGGAAAAGTAAAGTTGTGTTTTTTTAAGGCTTTATGTCTTTAAAAAAAAAAAAAAAGCTCACAAATTGTGTTTTACAGTATAAGAGCTAAAAAGTCCTATTAGTGACACTTGAAGTTTTATAGTCGCTGCTACTTGCCAGTGATCATTAAGTGAATAAAGCATCCATCAGTGGTATGGAAATCAGCCCTGTTCATAAATCATTCTCCTCAATCTGTTACCGGAGGTGAGCTAAATGAACATTTTAGGAACATCTATAAAAATTTAAGACCAGGAGCAGAGATGATGTTCTCAATCTATTTAGGAGTCAGTACTGATAGAAGTCTTCTAAGAAAAAGTTTTGTCAATTTCTTCATTTTGCATAATATATGGTCTAAACAAGTATATTTCTTCTTGCAAATGACATAACTTTAATACAGACTAAATTTTCTTTGCCTAAACAGACTACTTTTATGAGTGAGAAAAGTGTTCACTTGAGGAGTGAATGGCACATGCCTGTCTCTGTGCTTAAGTTATTTTTCCTTATTTACTTCTTATATGCTACCCCAACCCCCATCCCTGGCATCCAGGCTTCATACATTTTTTATTTGTATAGAAGATACTTATCAGGTCCCCAGAAATTTCAGCTTACTTCTACTCCAATACATACTTTATAGGATTTTTAAATTAGGGTCCCCATGCTTGCCTGGTCTAGATGGTACACATGTCTAACTGTGCAGATTATGAGAGAAAGACAGCCTGTCTGACAGTGCACTAAGTAGGCTTACACTTTTTACAGATAAATTATAAGTCATCTTGTTGTTCTCTTTGACTTTCAGTCCCAAAACTTCTGGGCTTCCTTCTTGACTTTATTTTAAAGGCATTCTGAATAGAAACTGGACTAGTCCCACCATTCTTAGGTCATTTGCTTCAATTCCAGAAGTGATATAATTTGTTTTCATTGTTTTTACCATGCAATCAAAACACTTTTTTTCTTTCTATTTCTCTTCTCCTGTTTTCCATAATGTATGCCATTATCTCCCTTAACAAAATCCCTCTGGATCTTCACTTTTTTTGTCCACCAGAATTCAGAAGGAAGGATGGGGTACCTTGTCACGAGTTCTTAGAGAGCAGAAATCACTGGGTCAGTTAGGTCCTTTCCAATTAACACTCCAAATTACATTTGTGAGGTGTGAGCTTCAGTGCCATGTTCTCTGCTGTCAGACCCAGTAAAAATAGCCTCAGAGATTCACATGACCTTGGGTATCATTGAAGATGTAAATGCTTTTTAAGGTGTTTAGAAGGAAATGACAAAATGCTTCTCTGAGTAGAGATGAAACCAGTAAAACATGATTTTATTTCATTCCTCTGTTGTAATTTTTTTTTTTTTTTTTTTACAAAACCTGGGGTAGGAGGGAGGAAATAGCCCATTCCCAGGACAAGAAAGAAGAAATGACAACTGTGATGATCAGAAATACATACATACATACATACATACATACATACATACATAAAATTCAAGCATGAAGTACCTCCATTTTATGAAAGTAGATTGGAATCCCAATTTAAGAGTGAAATGTTTTCCTCACAAATAGGCAAAATGTTTTATGGAGTAGTGAAGAAGAGTAGAGCATCCTGTAGCTGTTGCATTGAATTACATTACTCTGTCGCTTTATTGCTTTGAGGATGTATTAGCTAGATTTCTTCTGTATGTCCTTGAAAAATTAGCATTTTTTCCTTACTATTGGGGAGAAATTAGAGAAAGGTACATGCCCAAACATAGAATAAAAAAAGCCATATGCCTGCACTTATTCAAATCACACATATCTGTATATCTTTATAACAAGTTGTCAGATTGATCTACATGTGATTTTCAGTATGTTTCACTCCTGCGCCCCTCTGTGCTTTTCAAATGCTATTTTCTTTCTGACATTGCCTTTTTCTTTTCTTTTGTATGCCCTATGTGTTCTTTCTCTATTTTAGAGACTACATTCAAGTATTTTAATATCTGTGAAGCATTACTTGCCTCCCTTCAATAAATATCCTGCACACTCCTTTTCCTAGACTGCCATAGATTGTTATATAAATCTTGATCAAAGATTGTTTATTGCATACTCTAATACTTTTTAATGTATTCATCTCCCCACACTGACACCAAACTCCTCGAGACCAGACTATATCTTATTTTCTTTTATGTGTTGTATTCCTAGCACACACTACACAATATATACATTATTCAATGTCTACATATATACATGCAATTCAGTTGTATCATGTGACCTTTTATATGCAAGTGTGTGTATATACATAGATACATATAAAATGTAGTAGAAAGAGGATGCTGAGATAGTGATATAAAAATGCAATACAAAAGATCTATAGAGACATAAAAGGAAAAAAGGAATACATATGGATAATTTTAGGTACATCATTGTTGCTGAACTATAGCTTGTAAAAATCTATCACAACTCAGAGCAGAATGTTGTAATTTAGAAACATCACAGAATCAGGTTCACATTCTATTTCCTAGATAATTACATTTCTCTACATCAAATCAAGGTACTAAATACTTGGTTTTCCCACTCAAACATATTTTTTAAGTGCTTATACTACAATTTGTTACCACCATCTCTTCATTAACTTATCTGAGATAAAATACATGTGTCAAATAATCTCCTTAAGTAATCAAATAATAGGCAATATGATTAAGACCCAACTCAGTTACTACTGGTCCACCATTTTTTCCCTAAAGTCCACTGTTTGTTGTATATTTGGTTGTACACTCTGCTGTCTCAAGGTGCCTTTATCCTGTTGCTCTGATGTTAATAGTTACCAGGGCTCTTCATCTATGCCATAAAGTGTAAACCTTCTATAGAGTACATACTACAAAGTTAATATGTAATATGTCATATTTCATTCTGAACTAGGAAAAATACCTTCGATCCTTACTCCATTGTAGTACCTAGCCCATTTATATTAATTTTAACAATTGTTGTTTTTTCTCTTTTTTCAAATGCTTGTGAAGTGGGATATTTTAATGGAGATATATATTTATCAATTCTAATGGTTGTTCTCATTGTGTCTTGATTGTATATTTCTTTAGGAAAATTGCTTTCTGCTATTTTCTCCTGTGCTGTTTTCTCCTACTGATTCAGAGAATATAGATTGAGCACCTCCTCTGGTGTAGGCAGCATGCTAGGAACTAAGGAAATAGATGTAAAAGCCCAGTCCCTACACACTCAAAGAATCACCTTCCTAAGGATCACAGGCAAGCAATTATTTGTTAAAAAAAAAAAAAAAAAAAGTATGATGATATCACCTAGAAGAGAATATCGGCTAAGGCTTCCTAAAGGAATTGTTTATTTCATTTTCATGCTCTTTTTATTTACAGAGCATCTTGTATCAGATGATGTTCTTTTTAGTAGCATTACAACTCTTATTGTGAAGGACAAAAGCTAGTGGAAGAATGAGGAGTGGCTGAAAACTAGACCATTAAAATCAGATGCTCTTTCTTGTTTTTAGTGTCTGACTTTATCATTTAAATGTCTTCCAGGTAAATTCTAAGAGTTTTAGATAAATTATTGTTGAAAATTTGGAAAATCACTTTCAAAAACTCTGAACCACTGTATCTATAGCTATAGGTACACTTATAGTCATCTAATATATCTACTCACACATGTATCTACATATACACTTACATATAGTGTAAATCTATGAAAAATGTTTACAAAATAGAAAACTAAGTCAACATGTGCTTAGGTAAACACATTGGCATGGTTGCATATTTCTTTTTTACAAAGACCAAAGGGTAAAACAGAAAACAAAGAATAAATGAGCACATGTGCTTATATACACACAGTCACACACACACACACACACACACATGCATGCACATGCACATGTACACATATACAGGTCAATACCTAGATACTGGCCATGTATGAGTTTTGTTACTGATTTATAGAGTTCATATTCCAAAGCTGAAATGCTCTAAATATGTTTAGCCTAGATCAGTTACTGTCTGATGGTAATTTATGCAGTTTAATTTTGCATCATGTGCTGGTTGAAATCAATATTAAATAGATCCAAGACCAAGGAAAATCTCATATTGATGTTGATATTCTTTCCAATATATGAGAGACATGGATAGCAAGCTAAAACGATATAGAAAGATTACTGAAATATACAAATTCATGTGATTCTGGAAAAAGTCAAAATTTCAAGGTATATTGAGTCCTGTATTCATATTGTGTTAATGACCAGCACTCTGTAAGATATACTAGTATACCTATACTATACTGAGTGTAAAATATTTTAATTATAATGTTCTGATTTACAGATATTGGTTGGAACATGCTTAATGATGTTGCAAAGGAAATGTTTTGACACAGCTCACATATTATGTTACTTTTTTTCATTTTAGTCTCTAATCAGGAAAACAGTCTTCTCACAAATTCTTTCTTCCCCTTAGCATTGTAATGCTTGCATTGAGAAGATGGTGGCCTAGTTGAAGAATGGGGTTCATTGAAGAGTTCACATTTAGAGGCAGATTTATGTCATATAACAGCCATTATATTATACTCAGTGATTGGAAGCTCTTTTCTGAGTCAATGTAAAGATGAAGTCTAAGACACAGAGAGAAGGGCCTGAAATAATATGCTAATTTCTCAGACAGGCATATGTAGCAAAAATAGCATGAGAAACAAATCAGTATCCAGAATGGATCAGAGTTATCACCAGGTACTTAAAATATACATTAGGGAGAAATAGCATTGATAAGAAATTCTCTATATGTAGTTATCTATACCTATGGAGAGTCAAATAAACCAAACTTTATGCTTACTGTGTCATATAAAAATCTTTAAGGGTGCCTGGGTGGCGCAGTTGGTTAAGAATCTAACTTAAGCTCAGGTCACGATCTTAGGGTTTGTGGATTCGAACACTGTGTCAGGCTCTGAGCGGTCAGCCTCCTTCAGATTCTGTGCCTCCCTCTCTCTCTCTCTGCCTCTCCCCAACTCACTCACTCACTCTCTCTCTATCGCTCTCTCTCAAAAATAAATGAACACTAGAAAAATAAAATCAAGAAAATCTTTGGAATGGATAGTACCCATTTTCTTATTAGAATTACTATTCTGCTTCTCATCTAAACAGATAAAGAGAACCATTTCAGAATTGTTTCTCAGTATACCATACTATAGCATTAGTTACAATTAAAGCAGTAAACAAGGATTCATGTTAAATAATGGAATCTTTTTTCCACAGTCCCTCATGACCAAGACTCTATTATATAGGAGAGAAAAAAAACTAACTTCAGGGTTTAATATGACTAAGAAAGAGAGAAAAGCTAACTCCTCTCTACAGAAATCCAAACTAGCACACCTGATTTAATTTCTCTGTAAACTAAGATAGCTAAGATAATTAGAAAAACATACATTCAAAATGCAAGATTTATGGTTAAAAAAATCACATTTCTTTGTCTTACAAATTGCTTAAATTTTGGCTGATAATTGATATGCAGTAATGTGAATACAAAAATTTAAAGGGCTAGCTTTAGACTAGGTATGTTTCCTATTACAGATAGTTCTCACACTAATGTTCTTTTTCTTCTTTTTTTTTCTTCTGACACTAATGTTCCTATATTTTTATAGTCCATGCTACATTAGAGAAAAAGCTGTGAAAGATTTTGAAATGGAATAAAAGATTACCAAGTATCCTCTCTAATATTCCAGACTATCTATATCTTTCATTATATTTGAGCTATTTCAAACTTCTGTAGTTGTAGAAAACTAATAGTAATGTCAATGATTTCATAGAAATGCAAATGGATGTTTCCAATTGAGGTGTGATTGGCCCCTCTCACATCAGTTTTGCATTCATAACCAACTTATTTCTTGTGAAACTATTCCTGATTTTCTATGTATGTGTGCTTACTTTGAATTATCTTTCAAACCCATTTTAATAGTATAGTTTTAACTTTAACTAGTTTCTTATAGGCTAACTAAAGAGTTAAACAAAATCTGTGAAACATTTAATTTCTGTTTTACCATCATTATTTACCTTTTAAAAAGATATATGGTCATAAATAGATAATATTTAAGAGCTATTATGAAATATATGCATTATTTCAACCTTCAACAAATTATGAACAGCTACTACATGCCACAAAGTTTTAAGATTTTATGCTTTCATTGACCTTATTTTATAATGAGAGAGACAGATGATGAAAATGCAAATATATAATATATTTTCATTTAGTAATAAGTTTATTGAGGGAGAATAAAGGAGGATAGGGGGATAGCAAGTGTCAGTAAACATTAGGAAAGACTTTGAAGTGGAAAAAAAAGATTACTGAGTATCCTATCTAGTGTATTCTTCCAAGTAATCTCTTCCTTTCATTGCCTTTGAGCTAGTTTGCAACTCTAAAATGTAGAAAACTGGTAATAATAAAAATTGTATTCATGAAAATGCAAATAAATTGTATGTGACAGAGTGCTATTGATCTTGCCCTGTGGATAGAAAGGTTTGGCATCTATTTATAAATTTATTTCAGAATTCCTTATTGCATTTATATGTATCATTATTTAAATTATCCATTGAAGTGCTTATAACATATTTCTGGTTTCCTCTTTAATTAATGAATTAAATGTAATCTTTGACATGTTATTACATTTTATAAATTATAAAGGTCTTTATAAAGTATAAATGGAGAGAGAGATCCATGGTTTGAGAATACAGCTGAACAAAAATATGTGAGAAATGGGTGTGGACTATGTGGATATCTAGGGAAACGAAATTTAAGGAAGAAGTTAAAAAGTAAAAAGACTCTAAAGTAGAAAAACAAAAGTTAGACTTGAGGAAGCATAAAGAGTCAGTTGGAAAAGATGTAAGCCATAAAAAACAAAAGTAGGGAGGTGGTTTTAGAGAGGCGAGCAGCAGGTAGGCCAAGCCAGTCATACTAACATATGCATTATGCATACTAACATAAAGAATTGGCATTTTCTACTTGTGATAGGATGCAGCAAGGAAAGATTCGATGTTCCTTGCCCTTGAAAAAGATCACTGAGGAAACTGTGCTGAAAATAGATTTCAGATAAGAAGAGTGGAAGAAAAAAGACCCATAGGGACACTATGTTTGTATTTCACAAGCACTGTGGTTGTGTCTTAGACTAGGGTGGTAACACATGGAAAAAGGTGGTCTGATTTGTGGTATGTTTTGAAAGAAGAGCCAACAGTGTTGAAAAACTGGAAGAGTTATGAGAGGGGAAGAACAAAATGTGATAGTGTTTCCTATGTGTTTAGACTGAGTCACCAGGTGAATGATGGCGATCTTTATTGATTAACAGAAGAACGATGAGAGGAAAAATAGTTTGAGGGTGGCTTCAAGAGCTGTTCTGGCTACGTTCAACTTGGGATATGTATTAGACTTCCAAGGATAGATGATAGGTCAGTAAATGGACACCTGAGTCTGGAGCCCTGGGCAAATGACATCCAGGTTACAAAGGGGGAAATGTGGTAATCAATAGCATATATAAGAAGCATAAAGCCATGGGAATGAAAGCGATGACTCAGGGAGTGAACACAGACAGTGAAGAGAAAAGGGCAAAAGATCTTGAAAAGGAGCTGGCAGCAAAGAAGGAGAACTGACAGGAGAGTGTATTGCCCAGGATGCCGAGTGAAGCAGGTGTTTCAAGAAGGGGAAGGAAATCAATTTGTCATCTCTGCTGAGAGGTCCACACATATTGGCAAGGTGAAAATTCGTGGCTGCAATTACAAGAGCTCTCCCTGGCTTATCACTAGTGTTATTGGGATGAAAGCATAATGTGACTGACTTTTGAGAGCAATTGGGCAGGTTGGTAGACAACACTTTCAATAAGTGTTGCTATAAAGTGAACTAGATAAAGAGATAGGAACTGGGGGTGGGGGTGGGTGAGTGAGGAAAACTAAGTGTGTTTTTCTCCTTTACATGGTAAATATTGCAGCATGTTTATATGATGGTAAGGATAGTCACAGTGGATGCATTGATAACACAGGAGGAGTGGGAGATAACCGAGCAATAAACTGGAGAGATAGAGGGTGGTGATTTTAGTGGATATTTAAAGCTGTGCTTGTATGAGAAATGGTACTGTCTCACACAGGAGTAAGTGATTGATAAAAGGTGGAGGTAAATATTGTTAAAAATGGCTAATTGAAGGAACTGAATAACTAAGGTGATGGGGGGGTGATAGAGTTGAAATTATCAGTCACTAAAATTACAATGAAAATCATGCTGGAGAGAGAGCTGGATAATATAATTTTCAGTAAAGGAGGGGGAATGATTTTGAGATTACTAGATAACCGCAAAAGCATACAGTGTCTCGGTAGTATAGTGAGAGGTCATGCCTTTTAGGAAGGAAATAGCATATTGAAGAACAAGGAAGACACCTGGTCAACACCAGCCTCCCTGGTAGGAGAAATGTTGGAATAATCTACACTGGGGCTTTTTGCAGGTAGGTTTCAGGTTGAACAAAATGGTGAAGGGAACACACAAAGTTTGGGGATAGAATACAGTTCACTGATGATGGCTCACATACATTCTAAAGGGCATAGCAGAAGGGTTTGAAAAACCCGGAGGGTGGAGTCTCACAGATATTAATTTAGTGGCTAGAGGGTAGGAATAAAGGCATGCTTGATGAGGGACAGTTGTTGGTAGAATGTACATATGTCTGCTTCCATTTATTCCTGTGCCTGTTGGTTCATTGCAATTCTTGATAGTGTTTCATCCATTTTCTGAAGTGGCCTCATTCAGAAGACAAAGTATAAGATCACTCTACTTAAAAATGAGGGAGTACACAGGAATAAAAAACCTAATGGGATTTGTGCTAATACTCATTTGGAAATAGGGTTAATCAACTCTAACTATAGATTTCTTTTTATAATTGGTCCTGTAAGTGGTTGATTTGCAGTGATTGATCTGGAAGTGTCAACACCAGGGAAGGAGTGGTACTGGCTAAAGCACATGGAGTACTGGGGTGTCTCTTACGTGCTGCCATTGGGGTAATATGGGGACATTTGGTGAGGTCAAATGAGTTTTGCTAGGAGTTAGTGGAAAATGGATGACTGAATTACTATTAGCCTTTAAAATGATTTGTCTGAAAGAATCATTTTTAGGATGTGTTTTCTTATATATTCTTCTACTTTATAAATGCAGATTATAATGGTTTGAGTAGCATCCCCCCAAATTCATGTCTACTTAGAACCTTAGAATGAACTTTTTTTTGGACATTCATTGCTCACATATGTGCCTAGTCAGAAAGAGGTCTTATTTGATTCATTTGGCCCTAAATCCAATGGCATGATCTTTATAAGAGAAAATAGAGATTCAGAAAGAGATATGTGCAGAATAGAAGGCCATGTAAAGACACAGAGAGAAAGGAGTCCATTTAAAGACAGAGGCAGAAATTTAGCTTGATGTGGTTACAAGCCAAGGAATGCAGAGATTTCTATGAGTTGCCAGAAACCACAAAAGGCAAGGAAAGATTCTTCTCTAAATCCTTCAGAGGGAACATGACCTTAGAGATGCTTTGACTTTGTACTTACAGTCTGCAGAACTGTGAGAAAATAAGTTTCTATTGTTTACAACCACCCAGTTTAGGGCTCCTGGGTGGCTCAGTGTGTTAAGTGTCCAGCTTCAGCTCAGGTCACGATGTCATGCTCGTTGTTCATGGATTCGAGTTCCACATCGGGCTCTGTGCTGATAGTTCAGAGCCTGGAGCCTGCTTCAGATTCTGTGTCTCCCTCTCTCTTTGACCATCCCTCCCCCCACTCTCTCTCTCAAAAATAAACAAACATTTAGAAAAATTAAAAATAAATAAAGAAAACCACCCAGTTTGTAGTAATTTGTTAAGACAGCCATAGGAAACCAGTACAAAGACCAAGATCTATCTTTTAAAGCCAAATTATTCTAATTTGTATCCCTTTTTAGACATTGTTTTCATTCCCAGGAAAAAGACAACAGTCTTGTTTTCATACCTTTTTAAATGTTTTAAATGTTTTTATTTATTTCTGGAGAGAGAGATACAGCATGAGCAGGGGAGGGTCAGAGAGAGAGGGAGATCCAGAATCTGAAATAGGCTCCAGGCTCCGAGCTAGCTGTCAGCACAGAGCCCGACGTGGGGCTCCAACCCACGAACCGTGAGATCATGACCTGAGCCAAAGTTAGATGATTAACTGACTGAGGCAACCAGGTGCCCCGTGTTTTTATATCTTTAAGGAAATTGCCCAACTGCTATTATGAATGTAGTTTCCTTATCACTTTGTTTATCTTCAGTAAAATGATGTATGGTGTAAATATGGCTTATAGCTAGGGGAATTCAGTATATTAATTAATATTTTTTAATATTTATCTTATTTTTGAGAGAGAAAGACAGAGTGTGAGTGGGGGAGGAGCAGAGAGGGAGACACAGAATCCGAAGCAGGCTCCAGGCTCTAAGCACAGAGCCCAACGTGGGCCTCAAACCCACCAGCCATGTGATGTGACGTGAGCTGCAGTTAGAAGTTTAATCAACTCAGCCACCCAGGGACCCCCAGTTGCACATTTAAAGTAAGAAACTTAGAGTCAGTAATGCGTATAGACACTAAATATTGTGGAATTTTAGACAAAATAAAAGCTAAATACTATAGAATAGAGATATTTTGTTATTTCAAACATCAAATTGAATTATAGTATTTATAAGCCAAAAAGTTTTGAAACTCCAATCCCAAATTAAAAGCTATTCCTTAAGACAGCTAAGTAAGAATAAAAGAAAGGTTTCCTTTAATTACAAGCATATTTGCTTCTAAAAATCAGAGCATACTCACTTATCAGGAAGTGAAGTTCTTGGGGCTATAATCAAGTATATTTGAAAGCTAAGGCAATTAATATGCTATGTGTCAATCAAATCAGGAGAAAACATGGAAATTTAAAATATGCCAATGCTAGAGGTGACATAATGTAGTTGTCAAGAAAAATTGGATTCCCGATGTGTTTCAGTCCCTTTAGCATGCAACCACATGTGTCTGAATTCAAAGGCTATGACAAATTACTGAGGGTGGTAAGATTAAGCAAAATGGAAAAATAATTAATGACAGATGAAATGTCATAAAAGTCACCTTGCTAAAGGAGCAGCAAGTTGGGGGTTAGCATCAAAAGTATAAGGGAGGAAACCTGCCTTTACAGGGTATGCCAGTGCTTCCTTGGCCAGTGACTTATTGATAGGATATTATTAATAGGACATGGAGTGGATATAATTCGTAGAATGTTCTTTGAAAATATAACTACTTTTTTTTTTTTTTTGGTCCCTTAGCTCCACTTTGAGCTTTCTAATGTACAGCCATGAATAGAAAAGATCTCATGGTTAAGATTGTGATTTCTTTTTACATAGCAGATTTCTATGGCCCAACAAATTTATTTATGCAAATATATATTTTATAAAGTGACACATTCCCTTAAAAATTATAATTAAATTTACAACAATTAGAAATAAAATGAGTAGACTCAATTCAACAATCACAAATGACTGATTAACTAAAATACATTTTGGATTATAACCCCAAATAAATATTACCCAATAATTCTATTGAAAACATATTGGAGAGTAAACCATAGGGCAGAGTTAGAGGAAGAAGTGATGAAGGGAATAAAGGAGCAATGGAGAAATTGAGACCTAATAAGATTCATCATAAGTTCTGTATTCCCTAATTTTTATCATCTAACAATTAACTAGTGTTTTAGGAAGTTTGCTCACATTCTTAAGGAAAACACCACCATATTTATGTGTCTGGGCATCCTTTCACACCCAGTTAAAGATGCAAATGAATTGTATTCTAAATTAGAAGAAAGTCCTACAGCAATTCCTCTTAGCATATGTTGATACATTAAACAAACCACATATTATTTTATAAAAATCAAGTTCCTCAATCATACAACTCTACAAACTTTTTTTATTTTTCTGTCCATGTTTTCCTCTATTTTTTATTCAGTATTTAATTGATGTCACAAATAATTCTTGAGCCCTCACTAAGTGTGAGGATTTCTTTTAGGTTCATGATATATTAGTAAACAAAACAAAAATTTCAGCCCACCTGAACTGCTTCAGAGATGACCAAGAAATAAATTTTATTGTGATATTTCAGGGTAGTTTATTATAATAACATAGTATAGTTTATGCTGGTTAATATATGGATGAAGAAGAATTTGTAATTCTACAGATTTATAACCATTTACTTTTCATTTAAATGTGAGAAGGTAATAAAAATATTCTAAGGCATCTTAGATGTTTGAATGTTGGCAAACAGAAATCTGTTTTGAAAATACTCAAAAATAAAGTTTTAAAAATAGAGAATTCAGGTGTGAAAAAAAGATATAGGATCAAAGGTAGATCTAATAATTTATGAAAGTGTATTGTTCTCCAAAAGCCTCTGATTCCAAAACAAGATATTATGTCCATAACACCACAAAAAACTAAACTCGAATTTTTCAGTATGATGGTTATAGGTGAAATGAGAGAATATTCTAGTAACTATATTTTTGCACAGTATAAATATCAGTGGGTAAAATAACTAGTAAGTATTAAGAGAGTGAGAAAAAAGTAATATAGATTTAAGACAGAAAACTTGACCTAATCAAGACAAAACCAAAAGAAAACAAAAAACAAAAAGCAAAAAACAGAACAACCACAGCAAAAAAACAAGGACACACAACCAAACGTATTCAAAATGAGTTTTGATATATCAGTACTTATATGAATACAGAAGAAATAAATTTATGAAATAAAAGAGGCTTTCAAATTAATTTTATGCTTCAACAATATGTTGTCAAAGATGAAAAAAACACAGAACAAAATTGAAAATTTTGTAAATTTCTATAGAAAATAGTGTAAAGATGGAAAATATGTAACTAAACTAAGCTAGGTTTCTAATTGTATCATGTGTTATTTCATTCACATAAAACGGGAAAAATCAGGGAAGAATGAAATAGAAACTAGTAAGGAAAACAACTGAATAAAACATAAAATCATAAAAATAAATATAAATTACAAAATATTATCGTATATATAAAGCATCAAGAGACAAAGCTCCAGGGGAAATATAGATATATTAAAAACTTTGAAAAAGTTAGAAATTTTAACACAACATTCTCTGAAACTAGTGGGTGGAGAAGAAAGGTGGGGAGGTTAAAGACGTAAATAGCAATATAACATTAAGATTTTTCATTTATTTAGAGTTCTATATCTAACAATTTGCATACTTTTGAATACTCATGAAACCTGTTAAAAGATCTTAGATTCTGATAAAATAAAAATATGTATAAATAGAAAAAATAGTAAATCAAAAGAAACCAGCTATTATGATATAACTGAGCTATGTAGGAGATTATAAAAGAAATTAAGAAATGCAAGAATGATACATTACATGTTAATTGAAAACATCCATGTCAATGTTTGTAGGACACAGCTAACACAGAATTAGACATAAATAAATGGTTTATGATCACAAATAATACTAGTTTTTTGTTTATTTTTTTAATAACATATACTGAAATAAAAGATCTGGGGAAAAAAGCAATAGAACAGAAATAAAAATAAAGAAATTATGGGGCACCTGGGTGGCTCAGTTGGTTAAATGTCCAACCCTTGATTTCCACTCAGGTCATGGTCTCACAATTTGCAAGTTTGCCATCCCCCTCCCCCCATCTTCCACTGTCAGCTCCTTGCACACAGTTTATTGCCTGCTTGGGATTCTTTTCTTCCCTCTCTGCTCCTCCCCACCCTACTCCCCAGTCTCTATCTCTCAAAATAAAGAAATAAACTTTAAAAAAAAATGAGAGGAAAAAGCATTGGTATTATTTATATTTATATCATTATTCATTATTATTCATATTATCAATGAAATAAAGACCCTCCTAGCCCTGAAAATTAGTGTTTAATACACTGAAATGGATCTGTACAATAGATATTTCAGATGCCTTAAATGCCAATACTGAAGAAGAGACAGTTAAGTAGGAAGAACACTCACAAAATATAAAATACAATTCATTCATTGAGTCACTTAAGAAGGAAATGCTAAACCACAAAGCCAGTAGAAGAACATGAATGTAGTAAGACCCTGAAAATACCTGAGAACAGGGATTCTACTATGAACAGTGTATTCTTAACTGTTAAGATACTCTCTCCCAGTTATTATATGTTCAGCTTCTCTTATTTAGTATTAAATGATTTTTGTTTACGATAGGCTATTTTTTACATACCTGGGAACCTATATAGTCAATGATTTTTTTTGTTCGTTTATTCGCATTCAAGAATCACCTACCACCAAATAACCCTCCCACCACTTAACCTTAAAGACTCATTGCTCTGGTTTTAATAACCACTCCTTGATAACACTGTCTCAGATTTTAGGAGTTCATCAGATAAAAAATAAAGGACAAGTTCTCAGAAAAGACTGGGTGGATGTTGGTCAGGCCATCCCCAAATGTCTGGTCTAGGGGATTTTTATTTTCTTCAATATAAATTAAATTGTGTGAATAAGAATGTATGAAACCATTTTGAAATATCTCTATCCACAAGCTCTCTTATGCTCATTCTAACTCATTCATCTTTTCAAATTGAATACCTATGAAGAGTATAGTTTCCAAGTTTTCAAAATATTTTAAATAATGGTCGTATTTTCTCTCTTTTTCATTGTTCTACAATCATTAAACTGATGTCACCCTCTAACCTGGGGGTTAGCAGTCATAAAAATTTACACACAAAGATGTGTACCTGTGGTAGGTCACCCTTAGGAAATTTTTCCTGCTTCCATTATGACTCTGAAATTATGCAGTCAATGCTTTAAAATATGAAACAGTGCTTTCTATTTAATTCTCTTCAATCTAAATAGCTCTGGAAACTCCATGGTCTCAAGTCCAGAAAGTTATGTTAGTTATGAAAGTTATGAATCCAGAAGCTTTAGGTTTTTTTTTGATATAAACTTTGACCTCTAAACTAAAGAAATGAAGCAAAACAAATGAAATAGCAACAAAACTTTAAACCTAAGATCACTTCAAATTCTGACACAGATTCATATAATAATTTATTGAAATGATAGATCTCTGAAAGTGAATTCTCACTCTAATTATGGTTATTCAACATGAGGATTCTAAAGAGAACTTTAATACACCATCAAATGAGAGAATAATCATGGAAAAATTGTGACTAGTCCACTAATTTTCAAAAATTATATCTTAATCTAAACAAAGTTGTTTTATTTCGTTGTGTGAAACTAAATTTTAAAAAGCAAAAATTTCAGGTAAGCACGGAATTTGACTATGTGAAACTAGATTTCAAATAAAAACTAAGTTTAAAGCCAATGAAAAGGACTGCTTAATTTTATCTCAATGAACAAACTCAGATATCTTAAAAGCATTTAGACTTAGGGTCTCCTGAATGGCTCAGTTGGTTGAGAGTCTGACTCTTGATTTTAGCTCAGGTCATGATCCCCGGGGGTGGGATTGAGTCACACCTACATCAGGCTCTGCGCTGAGGCTCCTTAAGATCCTCTCTTTCTCCCTCTCTTGCTCTCCCCAGCCCTCTGTCTCTCTCTCTCTCTCTCTAAAATAAGTGCAATTAAAAAAATAAAAATAAAAAGCAGCTTGACATATATGTGAGGGTCTTGTAACTGTACTCTCTAACAATGTCTAACTGAAAGCGTAATTGATTTTTTTCAGTCTGGCCAGTTTAGGTAGCTTTCTTTCCTTCCCTCACTCTTGATTCATGGTAGTCCAGAATCCATCCTTTTCCCTGATAAGAAAAGTATGTCAACATTTTTTAGAATATATGTGACTATGCATCTAAAATATGTGCTGTTAAAATACACAGGAAATAGTGGAAGAGTAAAATTCATCGTAGAGAAGTAGTAAGAATGAAAACAACAACCACACATTTCACATGTTTTTGTTACTGCATTTTGTTACAACCACTTTGATACCTGCAACCAGATATCCCAAACTGTCAGAGTTGACAAGCAAGCACAGGCTGAGGGATGGCTCGCAAGTGGGGGAAGGACTAAAAAGGGAATGACATTTGGGTTACCATGAAGCTTAAATGTAGGAGTTTTGCCTATTTCCTTCATGGGAACAGTCGTCATATATGAATATATTTTTTCATTCATTGGCTTAATGGCCTATTGTCCCACCATCCCACTAGAAATGTTAAAGTTCCAGGGAGGTGAGGACCTCCCTGCTTCCTGCACAGGCTGGTTCATAAAGGAAGTCAGTCAGTAAGTTATTTCTGAATTTATGTCTTTTGAATTCAGTTTATGCTATGGTATATCCCTCTTAAGATGGAACACAAAGTACGGTTTTACACCTTTATGGATTTACAAAACTATTATGAAAATAGTATAGAGTTCTTGCATACCCACGTGCAATTTGGTCTATTACTATCTTACGCTAATATGGTACAATTGTCACAGTTAATGAACCAATATTGGTACAGTGTTATCAACTGAAGTCCATATTTTATGAAAATTTGCCCAGTTTCCCTCTCGTATCCTTTTTCTGTTCTCAGAATCCCATCCAAGGTAACATATTGCATTAATAGTCATATCTAGTAAGACTCCTCTTGGCTGAAACAGTCTGTCAGACTTCCCATGACAGTTTTGAGGAGTTCTACTCAGATATTTTATAGAATATCCCTAAATTTTGGTTTGGTTCATGTTTTTTTGTGGTTAGCCTGGGACTATGGGTTTTTAGGGGGGAAGGTCACAGAAGTAATTGCCATATTCTTTTTATCACATCAAGGGTGCATACTATCAATATAGCATATTGGTGCTGATTTAAACCTAATCACCTGGCTTGAAGTTGTGTTAGTCATGTTTTTGCACTATTGGTTGTCTCTCTCTCTCTCTCTCTTTGTTCTTTCTTTTTCCATACTGTAATCTTTAGAAGGTGGTCACTATACACAGCCTGTACTTAAGTAATGGAAAGTTTTGCTTCACCTCCTTAAAAGCAAACTGTTGACATAAATTATTCAGAATTCTTCTGCATCAGAGATTGGCTATTATTTACTTATATAGTTAATCATTTATATCTATCATTATGGACTAATGGATTTTTTTTTTTACTGTTGATTTAAATGTCATATACATAGATGTATACACATACATGCATACATATATACTCTTCCTGTCCTGTCTCTGGAACTTTATATAGATTCTGGCCTTTGCCTAAATATCCTGTATACCTTTCCCAATAAACATACATTGCTGATTTCTCTGACTTTGGTTTTCACCTCCTCAGAGAGGTACTGTCTTGGTCATAAAATTGCTAAAGAGCCTACACCTCAAAATGAATTTGAATATCAAAATTTTAGAATCAAAATTATTATTTGAGCTCTCTTGCAGTAGACCTGAAAAAAGTTTGGAGCTTTTAGACTAACTGATTTATAGGCCGTGAGTAAATGCACAAAAGGTTAAGGAAGCCAATATAATGTAAGCAAATGTACACTTTTTCCAAAACAATTAAATATCAACAACTAAATGGGTGATATAATTTGTGGTTTTGAAATGCTCTGGTACAGGCATTCCTAGGATAATAAATAAAAAGTTTGTAAATAACAATTGTTTATATGCAGGAGATAAATCCTTTGTAGATGTAAATGAAACCATCAGTCTGGGGCCATAAAATATAAATATTCTCCAAACTTATTTTACTTTTCTTACTGGGAAAAAAATAATTCCCACATTATATTGATTTCTTAGTATCGTTTTAACCAACAGCACTGTCTGGATATAATATCACTTTTAGAACCCCAATTGTTTGGCTTTTTTCCCCTCTAAACAAGGTACGATTAACATCCTTATGCCTACGTTTTATGCAAAGATTATGCCTTTGTTTCAGAGTTTTTAAGAATGCAATTTCTTGGGCAAAATGTTTATTTATGCCTATGCTCACCATTGCCAAACTGTCAGCCAACAGTTTTCATTCCTATCCACATTGTTTGATAATGTCCTCCACAATGAATTATATACTGATCTGAATTCTGAATTATGAGACTTTAGAGTAAACACATTTTGGGGGTTTCAGTGCAGTTTACAGTGTCTCCTTTCCCTATTTTCTTACCTTGACAGGACAGGTGTGATGGTATAGTTGACTAAGCCCAGCATTGACACCTGACACAAGTAAGCCAGATGAAATTATCAACCATGGATATTTGCAATGAGGGTAAGGAAATTATAATTTAGTTTGGCATAGTATCTTGAGGAAAGGTGGATAACTTTCTTTTACCTGTCATGTATAAGAAGAAGAACAAGGGAAAGGTCATGTTTTGGAAGAGATCTTGGAAGCACTGTACACAGAGAAAGGTAGAGTCAGAGGTTGAAGAGTTCAGCCAATTGTTCAGCTTTCACTTTGAGTCCCTTGCTGAGGTTCTACTGCCATCCTATTGGAATCAGCCCCTAAATCCTTAAAATAAATTCCTCTTTTTTTGTTTCCACCCAGTCAAGTTGGTTTGGAAACTTGCATCCAGAGAATACTTTTTTAAATTAAATTAATTAATTAACTAATTAATTTTTAATTTCTACTTTAGAGAGTCCCATTTAACAGCCGCAACTAGTTCCTCCCATACCTGTACTGAATTTATAGATTCCAGACCCTTATAAATAACCCAAGACATTGTCGCATGTATTTAAAATTCTGCCTTCTGAATATTACTATGTACTCTTATGTGGTATTTTAAGACATGATTTTTGATCCAGGATGAAGAGCTATTTCTGATTCTCGTTAGTTGCAGTCTCCAGTTGACCTTGTCTTGTCCTTTGCTGCCCTCAGTGACTCCCTCACCAAACATTTGTACCTAAAACACACTAGACATGAAAGAAGTCTCCTTTTCACTGGCAAAACAAAGCTTGATGTAAATGCAGTTGTATTTACATATTAGTAAAGTGCTATATTAACTAGAATTATTTTTAAGAAAAGAAAAAAGAAATGGAAAAAAAGAAAAAAATATATGACAGAATTCCTGAAAGCAAGAGAACTATGGGAATTAGCTTTTCCTATCAAAGGATTTCAAGTCCTTTAGTTTTATGATATGTTTTTAATTTCATTTTCTTTAATTGGTTTCTCTTATTGAGTTTTAAACTGAGAAAGAACTGATGAATTTGTTGGTGGATAAATATATGACATTGCAAAGAATATACTGGTATTTATTTCATAATTTGAATTTTTCTATAGTCTAGTTTTGTATTCCCAAAAAACAATACAACTATCTATGATAATATTGAAATGCTAATAAAATAGTAATTTAGTAACTTATATGTCATTAGAATTACCTATGTTTACTTAAAATGCTGTTTATAGGGGTGTCTGGGTGGCTCAGTCAGTTGAGCCTTTGACTTTGGCTCAAGTCATGATCTCAACAGTTCTTGAGCCCCACATAGGGCTCTATGCTGACAGCTTGGAGCCTGGAGCCTGCTTCGAATTCTGTGTCTCCCTTTCTCTCTGCCCTCCCCATTCATACTCAGTCTCTCTCTCTCTCTCTCTCTTTCAAAAATAAACATTAAAAAATGCTGTGTATATGTTTACACAGTATTATATATTGAATTTCTTAGAGAAATTAAATGATTTAACAAAACTAATTGGTCAGTTTGAATAGATGACAAGAATTTCTTATTCAAACATATTGTATCACGTGCCCAAGATTCTCAGCCAATTTCAGAATTTTCCAATATGGGGAGGCTATGTTGTTTAATTAATATGGAAATAATAATTAAGTGACTTGTGGTTTACTTGAAATGTAAAAACCAGTTCTAAAACCAGTTCTAGTCAAACTGATCCCATGACATTTACCTTAAATCTTTTTCCTTTCCCTTCTAATATAAGTGCTTGGCATTTATCCACTGAATAACTGTGTATAAAACATTTCTGGACAAAGCAGTGTGCTGATTAATTTAAGGAGAAAAAAGTCTGAAATCCACTTATATGAATGAATGTTTATAAACATTCACTATAAACAATGATAAAACAGAGGAGAAACTGAGAGTGTCCTAAGGAATCTGCAGATACATGGTTCTAAGATGTAAGAGGAAGACTGACAGTTACAGCTGAGGGAAGATGGAGGCAAGTTTAGAATTAGTCTTTAATGTATGAATGAGGGACACCTTCATGGCTCATTCAGTTGGCTGACTCTTGATTTTGGCTCAGGTCATAATCTGACAGTCATGAGATTGAGCCCTGCATCCAGCTCCACACTGGAGTCTTCTTAGGATTCCTGCTCTTCCTCTCTCTCTCTCTCTCTCTCAAAAATAAATAAACTATATGTATATACACACACATATATATATAAACCTATGAATGAGATTTTTGGGTAAAGATATGTTGAGACAGGAATTCCTGGTAAGATCAATGTTCCAAATGCAAGAAAATGCAGGTAATTCAAGGATGACACTAAGAGCATTCTGTGAGTAATGTGTAAAGTGATCACAAGGAATGCAGATAAATGGACATTCTTTCATCCTAAGAACAATCTTCAATTTATAACTCAAGTGTAAATAAATGTTTTAGATTAATCTTTGATAATTACCTACAGCCCAGCCAAATCTGTCCCACTGCCTACTTTTGTAAATAAAGTTTTACAGGAGCATGGCACTGATTTTTAATTTACATACTATTCATGGCTGGTTTGGCACTATAATGTCAAAGTTGAGTGGTTGCAATGGAGACAAAATGGCCTGCAAAGCTTAAAATATTTATAAACTGGCCTTTTACAGAAAAAGGTTCCAGAACACTGTCCTAGATTTCTGTGCAAATATTAATAATGGGGTTGGTATTCGTTGTCAAAATAGCTCCAAGATATGCTAAAGTTATGGCATATTCAATTCACTAGAATAGTATCATAGATCCTCTGACAAATTTCATACTTTTCCCACACCAAATGCAAAGAATGATTTAGAAGAAGAATCACATAATTGTACCAAATGCGTTCTCAATCTATTTGAAGCCTGAAAAGATGTCTTCTAAATTAGAGAATGTTGTATTTTTTTTTTTTTTGGAGTTTAGAAACCACAGAAATCCTTTTTAACCCAAATAGTTATTTTCTTATGTTATAAATTCAAATATTATAAATTATTATGTGTAAAAACGTAGCCTACAGAACTGCTCTCTGTCTCTTCACTCACAGCTTAGATTAAGACTGGTTTTGAACTCTAGATCCTCTAAGGTATAATTTGCACTGGTCGCTTTTACCTACTTTGAAAGTATCCATTCCCCAGTGCCATCAACTCTCTTTTATCAGCAATTCTCACACTGCTGAAAGCATTCACTCTCACCATGTGGCATTGAATCTTATATGTGTATCAGATAGTTTGGGGGAAGCTAGCAGTGATGCCCTGGGGTTATTTTCTTTGTGACAGAGAGTTATAACTCTTCATAGTCCATTTCCAAGGTGCACTTGGCTCCTGTGGTTATCCACCTTCCTCCTTTAGAAGTGCTTCTAAGTCATATGTGTGATTGCTTCTGAGTACTTCAGAAGACTACTGTGGATCTGCAAAGAAGAGCTTCCAGACAAAACAAAACAAAAAGTTATTGGTAAATCTATTTTTAGAAAATTAATAAATACTGCATCTTTAGCACTGGATAGTAACATTTTAAAAAACACAAAATCAAATGAAAGTCAACTACAGGTATTTGGAAGTGATGTGATACTAGAGAGAAATAACTCTGAAAGCACAATTAAATGATTGTTTTTTCACAAGATGAATTGTTTCACAATGATCCTGTTGTTTCATAAGATGAATCATGGCAAAGGTTATTAGCCATATACACATCTTCCTCAACTTATGATGGGGTTACATCCAGTAAATTCAGCGCAAATTGAAAATATTGTAAATTGAAAATATCTGACCTACCAAGAATCATAGCTTAGCCCAGCCCACTTTAAACATGCTCAGAACACTTATATTAGCCTACAGTTGAGCAAAATCATCCAAAGCAAAGCCTATTTTATAAAATAGTGTTGACTGTATCATGTAATTTATTGAATACTATACTGAAATTGAAAATAGAAGGTTATATGGGTACAGGACAGTTGTTAAGTATATTTTTGTTTATCCTTGTGATGCCACTGCCCAACATCATGATAGAATATCAGACTGCATATTGGTATTTTGGGAAAAGATCAAAATTCAAATATTGAAGTATATTGCTGAATGTATATTGCTTTCACATCATTGCAAAGTCAAACAAAATCACAAGTCAAACCATTATGAGTTGGGGACCGTTTGTGAATATTACAATTATATTAGGAGGTATAAATTTTAGTAAACTGAACTCAACAATACATTAAAAGTTTCATACACCGTGATATAGTGGGATTTATTCCAAAGATACAAGGGTGGTCAACCTCTATAAATGAGTGTGGTATACCATATTAACAAAACAAAAGATAAAAATCAAATGATCATCTCAATAGATGCAGAAAACATTTGACAAAATTGAACATCCATTTATAATAATAATTTTTAAAAACTCTCAGCGAAGTGGGTATAGAGGGAACTTACTTCAACATAATAAAGACCATATATGAGAAGCCCACAGCTAAATGTCCTACTTGACAGTAAAATGCCGAAAGCCTTTTGTCTAAAGTCAGGACCACAACAAGGATGCCCAGTCTTACCACTTTTATTCAAGATGGTAGTACAAGTCTTAGCCAGACCAATTAGACAAGAAAAATAAAAAAGCATCCAAATTCAAAAGGAAGAAGTAAAACTGTCACTATTTGTTGATGACATTATATTATATTTGGAAAACACTGAAGACACCATTAAAGAAATGTCAGAATTAATAAAGTTTGATAAAGTTGCAGGATACAGAATCAATACACAAAAATCTTTTGCATTTCTACACACCAATAACAGACTATCTGAAGGAGAAATAAAGGAAACAATTCCAGAGGTGCCTGGGTAGCTCAGTGAGTTAAACACCTGACTCTTGGTTTTGGCTCAAGTTTGTGCCAAAAGCTCACAGTTTGTGAGATTAAACTCCATATCAGGCTCTGTGCTATTAGTCTGCTTGGGATTCTCTTTCTCTCCCTGTCTTTCTCTGTGCTCCTACCCTGCTCTCTTGTGCGCCCCCCCCATAAATAAATTAAAAAAAAATACCCCAAAAAACAATTCCATGTGTGATCATATCCAAGAGGTTAAAATACCTAAGAATGAACTTAACCAAGATGGTAAAAGACCTATATATTAAAACTACTTTAATGAAAGAGATTGAAAACACAAGTAAATGGAAAGATATTCTGTACTTATGAATTGGAATGATCACTGTTGTTAAAATGTCTATGCTACCAAAGGTGATTTACATTTCAGTGCAGTCCCTATAAAAATTACAATGACATTTTTAAAAATAATAGATAAATAATTCTAAAATTTGTATAACAGTGCATGCGTGTGTATGTGTATAGCCAAAGCAATCTTGAGAAAGAACAGTACTAGAGGTACCATGGTCCCAGACTCAAACTATATTACAAAGTTATAGTAATTAAAACAGTATGGCATTAGCATAAAAAGAGACACATAGGTCAATAGAACAGAATAGAGGGCCTAGAACCAAAACCATGCATATATGGTTAAGTAATTTATGACAAAGAAGCCAAAAACATACAATAGGCAAAGAACTGTCTCTTCAGTGAAACTGGACCACTGTCATACACCATACACAAAAATTAACTCAAAATAAATCAAGGCTTGAATGTAAGACATGAAAACTGGAAACTTCTACAAGAAAATATAGTCAATAAGATCCTTGACCTAGGTCTTAGAGATGATTTTTTTTATTTTTTTTATTTTTTTTAATGTTTTATTTATTTCTAGGAGAGAGAGAGAGGGACAGTGTGAGCAGGGGAGGGTCAGAGAGAGAGGGAGTCACAGACTGAAACAGGCTTCAGGCTCTGAGCTGGCAGTCAGCACAGAGCCTGACACGGGGCTCGAACCCACGAACTGCGAGATCATGACCTAAGCGAAAGTTGGACGCTTAACCGACTAAGCCACCCAGGCGCCCCAGAGATGATTTTTTTTTTTAAATATGACACCAAAAGCAAAGCAATAAAAGCAAAAATAAGTGAAACTATAACATACTAAAACATTTCTTCACATTGAAGGAAACAACCAAATGAGAGGACAATCTGCTGATTGAGAATAAATATTTGCAAATCACTTATTTAATAAAGGGATAATGTCCAAATTTATGCAGAACTCATCAACTGTATAGCCAAAAAAAAAAAAAAAAACCCAAACAATATGATTTATAAATGGACAGAAAACCTGAGTAGACATTTTTCCAAAGAAGATAAACAGATGGCCAATAGGTACATCAAAAGGTGTTCTGCATCATTAATCGTCAGGAAAATAAAAATCAAAACCACAATGAGATATCACCTCACACCAATCAAAATGGTTGTTGTCAAAGAGACAAGAAATGATGGTGTCGACCAAAGGGAACCCCTGTGCACTGTAGATGGGAATGTAACTGGTGTAGCCTCTACAGAAAGAACTATGGAGATTCTTCAAAAAATTTTTTAAAAAATCCTGTGATCCAGCAATTCTCCTTCTGGGTATTTATCTAAAGAAAATGAAAATGGCGATTTTAAAGGATATATGCAAAAGAAGATATATGCAACCCTGTATTCACTGCAGCTTTATTTGTATAGCCAAGTTATGGGAAAAACCTAAGTGTCATGATCTCGCGGTTTGTGGGTTTGAGCCCCACATCGGGCTTTGTTCTGATAGCTCAGAGCCTAGAGCCTGCTTCAGATTCTGTCTCCCTCTCTCTCTGCCCCTCCTCTGCTCGTGCTCTGTCTCTCACTGTCTGTCAATAATAAATAAACGTTAAAAAAAATTAAAATCTAAAATAACTGTAACCTTTACATTTTCTAAATGTTTTAAAAGCTAAAGTATATTTCATAATTTAAAAAGTAATAAAAGGAATTAGCGAGTAGTCTAGAAAAAATATGGAATCCAGAATATAGAAATCAAAGATCCTGGAATGAATAAATACTAATAGATACATTGGTACTAATACTAGGACATAGTAATTAAAAACCCTTTATGAAGAGGGTTATCTAATACTTAATATTGGTTGTGCAATGCTTTACAAAAAAAATCACTAAAAGTCTTCTGTGAAATATGCCATAGGACAGAAACCTGAAGACTTGAGGAATAGACAATGTTTCAGCCATGTTTCATGTAGGAAATGAAAATCACTGCAGATTTTTGTATCAGAAAGAAATTTAAGAGAAGTGCTTTCAAAATTTTTAGAATGGCTAGGAAGTGGGAATCAGGGAGTCACAAGAAGAATCTTGTCTTGAAACGGCCAGGATCCCAATTTTTCTCTGCTAGAAGCTTTGCTGATTATGTCACAAGTGCTCTACATTGATGAAGCTGGTGAATAGACAACAGAATGTGGAAAATAGGCACTGCCAACGTCTACATGCACTGGTGTTGTGCCTGAATCGCGAGTCCCCAGAGACCTCCAAGGAGCCAGCACCGATGCAAGAACAAAAGGGTCTTTATTACAAGCTCGAGCAGGGGCTCACCCGTCTCCCAGCGCAGCGCCAGCAAGGTGAAGCCCCAAACAGTGGTGAGCAGGGTTTTTATGGGGGAAGGGCGGGGGTGTTACCGTGCACACGTTGTACATTTTGCATCATTACATAAGCACCAATCATAATTGTACAATGCCCATAGTAACAGCATAGTAACAGTTTTGACCATTCAGTATCTGCGAGGCATCCGTTACATTTGGCGGGACCCAATCATGACCTTTGAGAGTCTTTTAAAATGACCAATTATGAGGTGGGCTCAGAGAATCTACGAGGGGCTTCTGCAAGCCGTGAATGATTGGCAAGTTTGTACAAAGTAACCACCTGGAGTTCCCAGCCCTGACTCCTCTCCAAGACTACAGGAATGTTACACATTTCTTTTGATTGGCAGATCTGAGGGCAGTCTGAGGGTGGCTTCAGCTGAGGCTTTTCCTGGAACTGGGACTATGTGCGGCCTGCGGTCGTTTCTAATGAAGGACTTAATTTCAGGCTCCTCACTGGAAGCCACCTGGCTACTGGTGCCACAGCAGAAAAGCGGCATCAGCCTCCACTTCCATCAGAAATCATTCTCTCTGATAGGTACAACCCAATTTACATTAAGGGACTAGGGGAAAATATAGTTTTTTAGCTTCCTAGCCTCTTGGAACAGGAGAGTAAAATAGAGATTGAAAAAGCCTTTGAAAAATCATATAAGACTAAGAAGGTGCTGAAGAAGAAATACTAATGGTACATTTTTATGAGAAAAAAATTTAATTTTAGTTCTCAATAAGGAAACATAAATTAAAACCAAAATGAATGTGGGGCTCCTGTATGGCTCAGTCGGTTAAACGTCTGACTTAGGCTTAAGTCATGATCTCAGGGTTTGTGGGTATGAGCGCCGCATCAGGCTCTGTGCTGACAGCTCAGAATCTTTGTCTCCTTGTCTCTCTGCCCCTCCTCTGCTCATGGTCTGTTTCTGTCTCAAAACTGAATAAACATTTAAAAATGTAAAAAAATAAATGTATTTTTCTTCTAATATTTTAGTAATGAATTCTGAGAGGAGTCCAGTGGGATGAAAATTCCCATGGAGTACAAAAGAAGTGTACATAGATACAACATATTGGATGGCAATTTGTCAGTAGCATATCTAGACCCTTAGAAATGATCCCATCCTTCAATAATATAGTAATCTACTTCTAGGACTCTAGCTTAGGAAATAATATGGTCTCCAATTTATGATCTGGAATATTCATAACAGAAAAAATAGGCAGCTTTTTTTGTAAATGTGAAAAATAAGAAAATAACTAGTACCCAAAGGTGAATAGTTAAATAAGTTATGTTACTTCTATATAGTTGATTACAATAAAGCTTCGTAATGATATTGGAAAATGTTCATGCTAAGTGAAACCAAGTAGGGCTCAAAAATATTTATAAAATATGGACCTATTTAAGCTATTGACAAAGAAAGAAAAAAGGATATGATTATCTACTTCTGTTCTCTAATGTTTTTATTGACTTCTCATAAATATCAGTATTAAAAATATGACTTATTTTTTTGACTCATCAATGTGCCTACCATTGTTCATAGCATGGAGTTTTATTTATTTATTTAATCATTGGTAGTATAATAGATTGAGTAAAAGGAAAGCATTGTGGATCAATAAAATCATTAATTCAATTTAAACCAAAGCACTTATTTAATAGGAGGTATGAACAGAAACATGAAAAAAGCTAATTCATAATCAGCATAGACTTTGCTAATTCTCTTATTTTTTCTCAGATATTGGTGTTTGCAAATCCTACAAGTTACCATCATAGTAAATTGTTACTTGCCTTTTCATTAAATCACTAGGCCCTATGAACATTTTAGAGGAGCTGTGTGATTTTACTATTTTAATTTTATTTATGAACTTCTCTAGACAGCCTAGAGAGGCTTTTCTTCCCCACCCAGCTTTATTGAAGTATAATAGATATATAAAATATGAGATATATTTAAAGTGTTCAGTGTGAAGATATGATTTGAAGCACACACAGTGAAAGGATTCCCATTCACCCGTCATCAAGCTAACATGTCTTCACCTATATACAGTATATATGTATGTATGTATGTATGTATTGGTAAGAACATTAAAGTTCTACTTAGACTTTTCTAGGATTTCTAACTACTTTTATAGATCTAATTTTTTTTTAAATACAATGCCAGCAAAGTTAGACATGGTGGTAGTAAGAAAATCACTGAGTCTGAGTGATTTTTTCAAAGTTACAGTTATGGTAGGTGATGTGACATTCACCTGTGTCATTCCTGGTACCTTAACTTTGATCTCTATCTCAAAGAAAAGGCAAAACACACACACACACACACACACACACACACACACACAGATCCAAGAATGCAGGAGGAATTCAACTTTCTGAATGTCAGAGAGAATGGTGATTAATAACACAGATATCAGTGGACTCCATTTGGCCAATAGGAGATTCTTCTTTGTCAGAGAAGGGCATGTTGTATCTGTGTGGACCAGTATCAGAAAATTTCATTTTGTCTAATAACATATTTTTATACATTTTAGGGACAAGAGCAGTCATCTCAGAATATATCTTAGTAATGTTAGAAATGTATTTTGTGTCTTTGGATTCTGACTGGCTGAAATGAGCTGGTTACCAAAGTGACCCCATCACACATCAGGGTGGGTGGAAAGATTTCCCTTCATGATATGAGTTCTGTGCTACACCCTCTGTCACAGATTCCTTTGAGGAGTAAGAGATACTGGACACTACACATAAGAACCAAAAGGCAAGCCAATGTTTGTATAGCAGTGAAATGCAATGTCACAAGTGAGAATCCAGACTGTAGATTCTTAGTAGGTCTTTAAAGTGAGTTCAAATGCTGTCCTGTGAAGAACTCGGTCAGAGCTCTGGGGGCTGGGGAGCAGGATGGCAGTATCCGTAACTGTAAAAATAAGGTCTTAGAGGCACTGTTTCCTTTGCAAAGAGGTTTAGAATAAATTTTAAAAAATAGTAGATGCTAAGTTTGTAAATGTGTTTTGTGATGGGTCACATACTTCTGAGGCATCTCTTGTATTTCTGCACAATTATCTTTTCAAGAGGCATTGGTAGTTTTGCTCCAAACTCTCTTTTCAAGGATGTTTTTAGAGCTAACAGCTTTCAAAGACGGAAACAGTATCCCCCTTTAGGGCAGAGGGAAGAAGGGAATGACAAAGGTCCTGTCTCTCTTTGGAGATTAATTTTAGGCAGGTTTGCTAGAAGCTCCCAAAGATCTAGATTTCCTAAACTCTGGGTCCCTGGTCCTAAACCGCATCATCTGCCCTCCCCCTGTGGGACTTGGGGGGCAAGGAGACCAATGTGAGTATGAGCCTCATGCTGCCTGCTGGGTCATGAATAATAAAGTCCTTTGCCGTTGACGCAGCATCTTGCATCTTCTCACATCTGTGAAGTTGTAGCAAGCTAACTGGTTAGCTTACATGTAAAGCAAAAATTTAGCCTCAAAAATTTATAGCTTTTAATTTATAAAGTTGTTTTTTATGATTACAAAAACAATCTTTTTTGTGCAGGAATTTGAAGTAGAAAAGATACGTAAGAAGAAAACAATCCACAATCTGCTCACCTAGAGAAGGATAATATTTTTATTTTAGCACAAATTTTAATATTTCTCTATATGTACATATAAGTAATATTATATGTACTTGTGATTAGCATAAATTGTATTTTGTCTACTGCTTTTGTTCTCTAAGGTTAGGTTGGGTATTTCTGCATCATTAAGTTTTTAAACATGATTTTGAATATCTGCTTAATATTGGCTTTTATTATAACTAAACTATTATTTACTCATTCTCTTATTATTGAATATTTAGATAATTTAGAGCTTTTAGTTATTAAAAATAATAATTCTTCAATGAACTTCTTTTCATATTCATAGTGTGCTTCTCTTCTTTACATGTCAAAAAAAAAATCCATGGTTTCTGTGTGGCTCAGTTAAGCATCTGACTCTTGATTTTGGCTTAGGTCATGATCTCACATTCCATCATGAGATCAAGCACTGTGTCAGGCTTTGTGTTGACTGTGCAGAGTCTGCTTGGGATTCTCTCCCTCCTCTCTTTGCCCCTCTCCTGCTCATGCTTGCTCTGTCTCTCTCTCAAAATAAATAAGTAAACATTTTTTAATAAAAGATAAAATTGCTAAGTCTCAGCAATTTTTTATTTAGTATTTTTTCATGTGTGCTTTGGTTCCGTCCAAGCTGAACCATAAGTTCTACATAATCAGAATGTATAGAGGAGGTAGTTTCTCTAATTATTAACTTTGTTAGACTCTTAACTGGATAAGTGGCCTTTGTGGTTTACTTCTTTCTTATGGTTTGTTCCAGACGTGTTGATCTCTTTTGTAGATCCCACTGAAGTTATACTTTTTAACTTCCAGTTAGTGAATCACACATCAAGATGCATACAATTTCTCTCCCTTCCTCTGGCCTCTTCAGCAAATTTCACTTCATCCTTTCAAAATAAAGACACATGGATACAGAATAGTAGATTTACTTCAAAGTCCTGTCAAAACCTATCTTTAGTTCTTGAGTTATTTCTTAACATTATTAAATAGCTGTCATTAATAGGATGTAGCAGATTTGTCTCCTCATGGCTTTGGAAAGGATAAGTGGTCTCTTATTTTAGAATTAGTGTCATGGTGAATGTACTTTGCCACGTTAAATATTCATTCTAGATAATACCATCTTTGGTAAAAAACTACCTGGAAGCTACTCTCACTTTGTATGTCTCTTTGATGTGTCCCACATTCTCTAAAGTAACTTATGTTCCTTCTGTAAGAAAGTTGCGTTGCCATTTTGCTAACTGGTGGTACAACATGACAACTTAAGTATATACCCTAGAGGTAAAGTTTAGGCTCTAATAGACAGGATCTAATTGTATAGTTGTATCAAATTCAAAACAATGGTCACTTTGCCTCTTCCCATGCACAAAAATATGCCTCTTCCCAAATCACTATGAATGACTATAGGGTCATATGACTGACATCATCTGGGGGTAGCACACTGCTGTTCAGTCAGCAGCTTACACATAAAGCTGAAATTAGATTTCCCTCTCTATGAAGGGATGAGCAGAAAAACAAAGCACCTATTCAACTTTCCATTTGCATGCTCATATCTGAAAGGAATATAAATGAAGCAAATAATTAAATGATTATAAAAAGAAGTGAATAAAAGCTCCTTTCTTCTCCTGGCACCAAAATCATTGTAAAACTCCCAGCCTTCTAAAATTTCTCTTTGCAGCTTTGTTAAGAGAGTTTGGGTCCTTTTCAGGACCCAGGTTCAGAAAAGATAAACAAGCAAAAACAAGCAAGTAAACAAGATAAACAAATAAAAATAAACAAATGAAAAACTCCTGAGCAAATCATGAGGCCCCAGATTGGGTAGTCTTTTTCTCCCAAAAGAATCCTTACTTCCAGCATATACTTTACAAATAGAACTTTAAGATTTCTGGCCATTAAAAAATAAGGAGTGATAATATTTCATCTTTTTTATCCCTACACTCTAAAGACTCTGGCATGTACCAGATATCAACAGACATTTTCAGGATTAATGAATAAATGTGTGTTCTGAATAAAGAAATGATGTATGAATGATGACTGTGTTTTCTTATGAAGATGCAAAATGTGGATGCATATGTCAAGACAAACATTACACTGGGCAAAGTTAAATTGGCAAGGAAGGCTTTATTCAAGAATATTGCAATAGTGGAAAGAGTCCAGAGCTCAGTCTGTCTCAGTTCCATTGAAACAAAAGATGAGAGGTTATGTTTTTTTCTCCCTCTCTTCCTTCCTTCCTCTCTTCCTTCCTTCCTTCCTTCCTTCCTTCCTTCCTTCCTTCCTTCCTTCCTTCCTTCCTTCCTTCCTTCCTTCCTTCCTTCCTTCCTCACTAAGGTGAGCTAGTACAAAGGATAGAAGAGGTTGGCTAATGGAATGTGTCTAGCACATTGAATTTTTCCTGAGTTTGCAAATGATTTTCTGTGTGAGTAGCCTTGCTAACTGGCACCCACTGAACTTGGGCCCCTACTTTCTTAACAGAGCTGTGTGATATAGGCTCTAATTTTTCTTGGTGATTACAGGAATTGCTTCCAGATTCTTGACAATGACAATCTTGGATCATAAAACTGGCGAGATGATTTTTTAAAAGATTTCCATATGTCTCAAAGGGACAGAGAAAGAATTTACAATTACCAGTTTTCTAAAATGAATGCTCTGCAAAAAGGGAAGTTCCTTTGGTCAGGAAGAAGCCTAGGGTTTAGTGAAACTGGGGAGAATGTTAAGAGCCTCTTTGCCACATGTATCCTCTTCATTTGACAGAAATTAATTATAAGGGAAAATTTCTTCTCCCAATGTATGAGAACTGGTAACTATTTTTGTTATATGAATATTCTGGGAAATCAAATATGAGAATTTCATTACATGCATTCAGTGAGAAATAAAATACAGCTATTTCTTTTTTTTTTTTAATGTTTTATATTTATTTTTGAGAGAGACAGATCACAGGTGGGAGAAGAGCAGAGAGAGAGAGAGAGAGAGAGACAGAATCGAAAGGAGGCTCCAGGCTCTGAGCTGTCAGTATGGAGCCCGATGCTGGGCTCGAACCCACCAGCTGTGAGATTATGACTTGAGCCGAAGTTGGACGCTTACAGACTGAGCTACCCAGGCGTCCCGCTATTTCTTTGTTACAGTGGGTTTTCTGGCAGAACACAGGTGTCATGAAAACCACTTCCAAACTTGCGACAAAACAGGAAAGGAAAAGAATCACATCAACATCATTGTCATTAGACTTGTAGATTTGGGCAAGACTACCACTACTGGCCATCTGATCTATAAATGTGATGGGCTTGATAAACTATAAAAAATTTGAGAAGGAAGCTGCTGAGATAGTAAAGGCATCCTTCAAATATGCCTGGATCTTGGACAAACTGAAAGCTGAATGTGAACACGGTATCACCATTGATACCTCTCTGTGGAAATTCAAGACCAGCAAGTACTTTGTGACCATCACTGATGCCTCAGGACACAGATACTGTTTATCAAAAATGTGATTACAGGAACGTCTTAAGGCTGACTATGATGTCCTGACTGTTGCTGTTGATGTTAGTGAATTTGAAGCCAATATCTCCAAGAATGGGCATACCCGTGAGCATGCCCTTCTGGCTTACACACTCAGTGTGAAATAACTAATTGTTGGTGATAACAAAATGGATTCCACTGAGTCACCCTACAGCCAGAAAATATACAAGGAATTTATTAAGGAAGTCAGCAGCTACATTAAGAAAATTGATTACAACTGTGACACAGTAGTATCTGTGCCAGTTTCTGGTTGGAATGGTGACAACATGCTGGAGCCAAGTGCTCCCATGCCTTGGTCCAAGGGATAGAAAGTCTCCTGTAAAGATGGCAGCGCTAGTGCAACCACACTGTGTGAAGCTTTGGATTGCATTATGTCACGAACTTGTCCAACTGCCAAACCCTTGTGTCTTCCCCCCCAGGACAACTATAAAATTGGTGGTATTGATACTGTCCCTATGGGCTGAGTGGACACTGGGATTCCTAAACCTAGAATGGTGGTCACCTTTGCTGTAGTCAATGTTACACCTGAAGTAAAGTCTTTTGAAATCCACCATGAAACTCTGAGTGAGGCTCTTCCTGGCGATTGTATGTGCTTCAGTGTCAAGAATGTATCTGTCAAAGATGCTCACTGTGCCAGTGTAGCTGGTGACAGCAAAAATGACCCACCAATGGAAGCAGCTGGCTTCATGGCTCAGGTGATTATCCGGAACCATCTAGGCCAAATCAGTGCTTGGATATACACCTGTGCCGGGTTGTCATATAGCTCATATTGCTTGCATGTTTGCTGAGCTGAAGGAGAAGATTGATTGTCATTCTCAGAATAAACTGGAAGATGGCCCCAAGTTATTAAACTCTGGTGATGCTGCCATCTTTGATATGGTTCCTGGCAGCTCTCTGTATGTTGAGAGCTTCTCTGACTATCCTCCTCTGGGATGTTTTACTGTTTGTGGCATGACATAGATAATCACTGTGGGTGTCATCAGAGCAGTGGACAAGAAGGCAGCTAGAGCTGGCAAGGGCACCAAGCCTGCCTAGTAAGCTCAGAAGGCTAAATGAATGCGATCTCCAATATCTGCCACCCCAAGCTTAATCAGTGGTAGAAGAAACATCTCAGAACTATTTGTGTCAATTAGCCATTTAAGTTTAAAGTAAAAGACTGGTGAATGATCACAATGCATCATAAAGCTTTCAGAAGGAAAGGGGAGTGTTCTGTGGACCATTTGTGTGTGTGTGTGTGTGTGTGTGTGTATTTGGCCATTTCAAGTTATTAGTTTTTAAAATCAGTACTTTTTAATGGAAGCAACTTGACCAAAACTCTGTCACAGAATCTTGAGACCCATTAAAACAAAAGTTTAATGAGAAAAAAACAACTATTAAATAAAAAATCGCTTATGTGTTATTTAATAGGAAAAGAAGAAGCTTAGTGCATGTGGTATTTCTCTGTCTTTAGTCAGCTGGTATTAAATACTAATCCCTTAATCTTTGATTTATTTATTTTTTATACCATCACTTCTGTTGGATGATAGCTACGCTGGATTAGCCCCCGCTGATTCTCCTGCACAAAATCTTTCCCTTGATTTGCAGCCTAAGGCATCAGAGGTAAGTGAGAAATGGGTTGTCATTTATGTCAAAACTCCTATCTTTGTCCCTGTTACATTTCACACTTTGTCAGTTCATCTCTCAGGTTTCCTTGTCAGGCATCTTGCGTGGCTCTTCTGCTTTACTCTGTAACGAAAACCAACTTGTTCCTGCATCTTCTTCTTGGCCATAAACATACATGCTTAACTATGTAGTATATGGTGGTGAAACTTATATTTCTGATAGTCTCAGATTGTTTCTACATTGTGCAGAATATAAGAGAGGTACTTGAAGAACAAATATACTTTCTGAGATTATAGCACTTCATTGTATGGATGAGACTTCCATTTGAGTTGAGTGGAATTTTCTTTGCACATGTAGAATTAGTATATGTTTTTGTTTTTAAACTATAATTGATATAAAGGTTGCCTGGGTGGCTCAATTGGTTGAGCTTCTGACTCTTGATTTCAGCTCAGGTCATGATCTCAATTTTTGTGATACCAACCCCCCCTTTGGGCTCTGTATATACCCTGCTTGGGAATCTCTCTTTCTCTCTCTGATCCTTCTCTGTTCATGCTCTCTCTTTCTCTCAAAGATAAAACAAAACTTTAAAAAATTAAGCTATAATTGATATAAATTTATAATTACCATTTTAAAATATAATGAGTACACTTTTAAGTAATTGTTTTAATTTTTTGTTTACTTATTTATATTGAGAGAGAGAGAGAGGAGAAAGAGAGAGAGAGAGAGTGAGCATGTGCAGAGGAAGGACAGAGAGAGGGGAAAGAGAGAATCCAAAGCAGGCTGCGTGCCATCAGTACAGAGTCAGACATGGGGCTCAGTCTCACGAATCATGACATCATGACCTAAGCCGAAATCAAGAGCTGGACACGTAACTGGTTGAGCCACCCAGGTGCCCCAATGAATACATTTTTAAATTTATGAGACAACATATTGTCAATGAGAAAAGTTTATTTTTGAAAAGGAAGATTCTAAAGCCTCAGCTTCACCTTTTGCATAATAGAAATAATGTTTGGATGATAAAATGTTGCATTGGAACAGAGTGGATGCCTTGCATTGGGAAAATGCAAGAATATATTAAAAACAAACCTAAGATGAAAGTGTGTAAATATAAGAATATTTATTTAAATGAAACCTTCTGAAAGTAATATCTTTAAAAAGTTAAGAATATAAGAAGGTGTCCAAGAGTAACTTACTTTCAAATGCACTTAAATGTCATTAGTCAAATGACACTGTGTTTATTGCATGATTATGGGTTTCCTCAGAGGGAAAACAGCTTGCCTCCTTCAGATAAAATTATTCCATGAAGACAATTGCTTCTGGCTTTGTTATAAATAATCCTGCTACTTGTCCCCTATAATTCTAAAACATAAGTGATATTTATTTAATATAACTACAAACATATAACCCTTATTAAATTGACTTGCAGGTATAAAGTTGAGCTTTGGTATTTTATAGAAAGATTTTAAGGACGGTTCTATGTGGATACTGGAACCTAATTGGAGATATGCATTACCAACAATAACGTAAAATGGGTATTTTGATAGAGTCATAGTAGAGTCATAGGTGATACAATGTGGCCATAATTTCCTCAAAACTGGGTCAGAGAAAATTCATACCTCCTAACAAAGCCAAAAAGCATCTACCTGATAAGAATTCAAATAAGAACTAAACTATTGCATTACATCCAAAATCAAATTTCTATCAAATAACTTACAAACTGAGTTGAAATTAATTAGAATCTTTAATTTACTCTATAGAAAAATGCGTTCAATTTTATTCATTCTTCTATTCAACCAACATAGAAATGAGTTAGAGTTCAAATAGCAGAATTATTAAGATATCATCATGTGAAGTTAGAGAATTCTAAGTTTGAATTATAGTTCTGTATTCCATAAATCATGGTAATGTTTTTGTGATAATTAGATGACAGAATTTGTTCTCCACTGATAATCTGCTGAAGTGTTCAATTTTTGTTATGAAGAAGTCAAGGCTTGTATGTGACCAAATGACTCTAGGACGCAGCTCAGTCTTCAGTATTTCTTGTGTTTTCCTAGGTAGATGGGATGTGTTCTACTCTACCTTGGCACCTGGTATCCATGATATTGTGATAACCCTTTATCATCTTCATGCTGTCTTTTGGAACACAGAAATTATCTTATTATCTTCATATCTTGCTAGAGTCATAGGGAAACCTCAGTAAGATCAAACCAGGACCATGTAGCCATTCCCACTATGGGGTACTTGCTTCCTTTCTCGGCTTTCTCTGAGAGAGGCAGCAGATATTCCTGCCTTTGGATTTTAAAAACACTAGTTTCTGTCATTGCCTTCCCCTAAGCTTAAATCAGGCTGGAAATGGGCAGGGAGAGAGTAGATGTAGCTTTGGGGACAGTCCATTTTCAGAAACCTGTTAGCATTTATTCACTCCATGCTTCTTCAAGTTTTAGGAGAAGAACTAGCAGAAGAAGAACTAGTAATTTTTCACTAGCCCTCCAATACCTAGTATAAAGAGCAAACAAACGGAGGAGCAAAACAAGTTTGTTTACGACTGTGACACACATAACACAGAATTAATTCAGGAATCATTTTAACTGCTTAGTTATGAATTATTCATTTTGTAGACAAAGCACTGAATATCAGGAGATACTGGTTAACTTAATTTTTGTAGCTTGTGATTGATCTGCTTATTACAAAGTGATTCTTAAAAAATTATTTAGGGACTCCTAGGTGGCTCAGTTGGTTAAGCATCCGACTTCGGCTCATGTCATGATCTTGTGGTTTGTTAGTTTGAGCCCTGCTTCAGGCTCTGTGCTAACAACTCAGAGCCTGGAGCCTGCTTCAGATTCTGTGTCTTCCTCTCTCTGGCCCTCCCCTGCTTACACTCTGCCTCTAAAAAATAAAATAAAATAAAATAAATTCTCATTAAAAACAGTATCAGGTAATCCCCAAAAGCAAGGGAATCAAGAGCAAAAATAAATGATTGGGACCTCATCAAGATTAAAAGCTTCTGCACAGCCAAGGAAACAACCCAGAAAATTAATAGGCAACCAACGGAATGGGAAAAGATAGTTGCAAATGACATATCAGATAAAGGGTTAATATCCAGAATCTATAAG